>NW_024099067.1:0-18333 GCF_016545835.1 Crotalus tigris
CATTTTGACATTTTGGGTTTTCAGGCTTACTTTGTTTTTTGCCAAGATGCGGATCCGGAAAATACCTGTTTTTTCCGTGTACCAAACCTTTCCGGAACATAAACATATGCGTACTTTTCGAATTTGAGGTTATTTTGACATTTTCGGTTTTCAGGCTTACTTGGTTTTTTGCCAAGAAATGCGGATCCGGAAAATACATTTTTTTTCGGGTTTCCAAACCTTTGCGGAACATAAATGTATGCGTACTTTTCGAATTTGAGGTCATTTTGACATTTTGGGTTTTCAGGCTTACTTGGTTTTTTGCCAAGAAATGCGGATCCGGAAAATACATGATTTTTCCGTGTACCAAACCTTTGCGGAGCATAAATATATACATACTTTTCAAATTTGAAGTCAACTTCACATTTTGGGTTTTCAGGCTTACTTGGTTATCTGCCAAGAAACGCAGATCCGGAAAACAAATGTTTTTTCGGTGTACCAAAACTTTGAGGGAGATAGACATATGTGTACTTTTTCAATTTGAAGTCAGCTTCACATTTTGGGTTTTCAGGCTTCCTTGGTTATCTGCGAAGAAATGCGGATCCGGAAAATACATGTATTTTCGGGTTCCCAAACCTGTGGGAACCTTAATATATGTATACATTTGGAATTTGAGGTCATTTTGACAGTTTGCATTTTCAGGTTTACTTGGTTATTTGCCAAGAAATGCGGATCCGGAAAATACATGTTTTTTATGTGTACCAAACCTCGGCCGAACATAAACATATGCGTACTTTTCGAATTTGAAGTCAGCTTCAGATTTTGGGTTTTCAGGCTTCCTTGGTTATCTGCGAAGAAATGCGGATCCGGAAAATACATCTATTTTCGGGTTCCCAAACCTGTGGGAACCTTAATATATGTATACATTAGAATTTGAGGTCATTTTGACAGTTTACGTTTTCAGGTTTACTTGGTTATTTGCCAAAAAATGCGGATCCGGAAAACACATTTTTTCGGTGTACCAAACCTTTGCGGAACATAAACATATGTGTGCTTTTTGAATTTGAAGTCAGCTTCACATTTTGGGTTTTCAGGCTTATTGGTTATCTGCCAAGAAATGCGGATCCGGAAAATACATGTTTTTTCGGTGTGCCAAACCTTTGCGGAGCAAAAACATATGCGTACTTTTCGAATTTGAGGTTATTTTGACATTTTGGGTTTTCAGGCTTACTTGGTTATTTGCCAAGAAATGCGGATCCGGAAAATACATGTTTTTTCCGTGTACCAAACCTTTGCGGAACATAAATATATGCGTACTTTTCGAATTTGAAGTCAGCTTCACATTTTGCGTTTTCAGGCTTACTTGGTTATCTGCCAAGAAATGCGGATCCGGAAAATACATGTTTTTTCCGTGTACCAAACCTTTGCGGAACATAAACATATGCGTACTTTTCGAATTTGAGGTCATTTTGACATTTTGGGTTTTCAGGCTTACTTGGTTATTTGCCAAGAAATGCGGATCCGGAAAATACATGTTTTTTCGGGTTTCCAAACCTTTGCGGAACATAAATATATGCGTACTTTTCGAATTTGAGGTCATTTTGACATTTTGGGTTTTCAGGCTTACTTGGTTATTTGCCAAGATGCGGATCCGGAAAATACCTGTTTTTTCCGTGTACCAAACCTTTCCGGAACATAACCATATGCGTACTTTTCGAATTTGAGGTTATTTTGACATTTTCGGTTTTCAGGCTTACTTGGTTTTTTGCCAAGAAATGCGGATCCGGAAAATACATGTTTCTTGTCGTGGATTCCAAACTTTGGGAACATTAATGTATGAGGATACTTTTACGAAATTTGAGGTATTTGACATTTTGGTTTTCAGGCTACTTGGTTTTTTGCCACGAAATTGGGGAAATCGGAAAAAATACATGTTTTTCGGGTTTCCAAACCTTTGCGGAATATAAATGTATGCGTACTTTTCGAATTTGAGGTCATTTTGACATTTTGGGTTTTCAGGCTTACTTGGTTTTTGCCAAGAAATGCGGATCCGGAAAATACATGTTTTTTCCGTGTACCAAACCTTTCCGGAACATAAACATATGCGTACTTTTCGAATTTGAGGTTATTTTGACATTTTCGGTTTTCAGGCTTACTTGGTTTTTTGCCAAGAAATGCGGATCCGGAAAATACATTTTTTTTCGGGTTTCCAAACCTTTGCGGAACATAAATGTATGCGTACTTTTCGAATTTGAGGTCATTTTGACATTTTGGGTTTTCAGGCTTACTTGGTTTTTTGCCAAGAAATGCGGATCCGGAAAATACATGATTTTTCCGTGTACCAAACCTTTGCGGAGCATAAATATATACATACTTTTCAAATTTGAAGTCAACTTCACATTTTGGGTTTTCAGGCTTACTTGGTTATCTGCCAAGAAACGCAGATCCGGAAAACAAATGTTTTTTCGGTGTACCAAAACTTTGAGGGAGATAGACATATGTGTACTTTTTCAATTTGAAGTCAGCTTCACATTTTGGGTTTTCAGGCTTCCTTGGTTATCTGCGAAGAAATGCGGATCCGGAAAATACATGTATTTTCGGGTTCCCAAACCTGTGGGAACCTTAATATATGTATACATTTGGAATTTGAGGTCATTTTGACAGTTTGCATTTTCAGGTTTACTTGGTTATTTGCCAAGAAATGCGGATCCGGAAAATACATGTTTTTTATGTGTACCAAACCTCGGCCGAACATAAACATATGCGTACTTTTCGAATTTGAAGTCAGCTTCAGATTTTGGGTTTTCAGGCTTCCTTGGTTATCTGCGAAGAAATGCGGATCCGGAAAATACATCTATTTTCGGGTTCCCAAACCTGTGGGAACCTTAATATATGTATACATTAGAATTTGAGGTCATTTTGACAGTTTACGTTTTCAGGTTTACTTGGTTATTTGCCAAAAAATGCGGATCCGGAAAACACATTTTTTCGGTGTACCAAACCTTTGCGGAACATAAACATATGTGTGCTTTTTGAATTTGAAGTGAGCTTCACATTTTGGGTTTTCAGACTTACTTGGTTATTTGACAAGAAATGCGGATCCGCAAAATTCATGCTTTTTCCGTGAGCCAAACCTTTGCGGAACATAAACATATGCGTACTTTTCGAATTTCTGAAGCTGAATTCAACTTCGAAAAGTACGCATATGTTTATGTAACGCAAAGATTTGGTACACCGAAAAAACATGTATTTTCCGGATCCGCATTTCTTGGCAAATAACCAAGTAAGCCTGAAAACCCAAAATGTCAAAATGACCTCAAATTCTTAAAGTACGCATATGTTTATGTTCCTCAAAGGTTTGGTACACCGAAAATACATGTATTTTCCGGTTCCGCATTTCTTGGCAGATAACCAAGTAAGCGCGAAAAGTCCCGATATGAAACTGACATCAAATTCGAAAAGAAAGCATATGTTAATGTTCCGGAAAGGTTTGCTACACCGAAAAAACATGTATTTTCCGGATCCACATTTCTTAGCAAAAAACCAAGTAAGCCCGAAAAGTTCAAATGTGAAACTGACTTTAAATTCGAAAAGTACGCATATGTTTATGTTCCGCAAAGGTTTGGTACACCGAAAAAACATGTATTTTCCGGATCCGCATTTCTTGGCAAATAACCAAGTAAGCCTGAAAACCCAAAATGTCAAAATTTCCTGAAATTCGAAAAGTACGCATATGTTTACGTTCAGCAACGGTTTGGTACACCGAAAAAAACATGTATTTTCCGGATCCGCATTACTTGTCCACATGGTTTTTCGGTGTACCAAACCTTCGCGGAATATAAATATATGCGTACTTTTCGAATTGGAAGTCAGTTTCACATATTGGGTTTTCAGGCTTACTTGGAATGCGGATTCGGAAAATTCATGCTTTTTCCGTCTGCCAAACCTTTTTTCAGAACGTAAACATATGCGTACTTTTCGAATTTGAAGTCAGCTTCACATTTTGAGTTTTCAGGCTTACTTGGTTATCTGCCAAGAAATGCGGATCCGGAAAATCCATGTTTTTTCGGGTTCCCAAACCTGTGGGAACCTTAATATATGTATACATTTCGAATTTGAGGTCATTTTGACAGTTTGCGTTTTCAGGTTTACTTGGTTATTTGCCAAGAAATGCGAATCCGGAAAACACATGTTTTTTCGGCGTACCAAACCTTTGCGGAACATAAACATATGCATACTTTTCGAATTTGAAGTCAACTTCACATTTTGGGTTTTCAGGCTTCCTTGGTTATCTGCCAAGAAATGCGGATCTGGAAAATACATGTTTTTTCGGTGTACCAAACCTTTGCGGAACATAAACATATTCGTACTTTTCGAATTTGAAGTCAGTTTCATATTTGAACTTTTCGGGCTTACTTGGTTATCTGACAAGAAATGCAGATCCGGAAAATACATGTTTTTTCGGGTTTCCAAACCTTTGCGGAACATAAACACATGTGTACTTTTCGAATTTGAAGTCAGCTTCACATTTTGAGTTTTCAGGCTTACTTGGTTATCTGCCAAGAAATGCGGATCCAGAAAATCCATGTTTTTTCGGGTTCCCAAACCTGTGGGAACCTTAATATATGTATACATTTCGAATTTGAGGTCATTTTGACAGTTTGCGTTTTCAGGTTTACTTGGTTATTTGCCAAGAAATGCGGATCCGGAAAACACGTTTTTTCGGTGTACCAAACCTTTGCGGAACATAAACATATGCGTACTTTTCGAATTTGAAGTCAACTTCACATTTTGGGTTTTCAGGCTTCCTTGGTTATCTGCCAAGAAATGCGGATCTGGAAAATACATTTTTCTTCGGTGTACCAAACCTTTGCGGAACATAAACATATGCGTACTTTTCGAATTTGAAGTCAGTTTCATATTTGAACTTTTCGGGCTTACTTGGTTATTTGCCAAGAAATGCGGATCCGGAAAATACATGTTTTTTCCGTGTACCAAATCTTTGCGGACAATAAACATGCGTACTTTTCGAATTTAAAGTCAGTTTCATATTTGAACTTTTCGGGCTTACTTGGTTTTTTGCGAAGAAATGCGGATCCGGAAAATACATGTATTTTCGGGTTCCCAAACCTTTGCGGAACATAAACATATGCGTACTTTATGAATTTAATGTCAGTTTCACATCGGGACTTTTCGGGCTTACTTGGTTATCTGCCAAGAAATGCAGATCCGGAAAATACATGTTTTTTCGGGTTTCCAAACCTTTGCGGAACATAAACATATGCGTACTTTTCGAATTTGAAGTCAACTTCACATTTTGGGTTTTCAGGCTTCCTTGGTTATATGCGAAGAAATGCGGATCCGGAAAATACATGTATTTTCGGGTTCCCAAACCTGTGGGAACCTTAATATATGTATACATTTCGAATTTGAGGTCATTTTGACAGTTTGCGTTTTCAGGTTTACTTGGTTATTTGCCAAGAAATGCGGATCCGGAAAACACGTTTTTTCGGTGTACCAAACGTTTGCGGAACATAAACATATGCATACTTTTCGAATTTGAAGTCAACTTCACATTTTGGGTTTTCAGGCTTACTTGCTTATTTGCCAAGAAATGCGGATCCGGAAAACACATGTTTTTTCGGCGTACCAAACCTTTGCGGAACATAAACATATGCATACTTTTCGAATTTGAAGTCAACTTCACATTTTGGGTTTTCAGGCTTCCTTGGTTATCTGCCAAGAAATGCGGATCTGGAAAATACATGTTTTTTCGGTGTACCAAACCTTTGCGGAACATAAACATATTCGTACTTTTCGAATTTGAAGTCAGTTTCATATTTGAACTTTTCGGGCTTACTTGGTTATCTGCCAAGAAATGCAGATCCGGAAAATACATGTTTTTTCGGGTTTCCAAACCTTTGCGGAACATAAACACATGTGTACTTTTCGAATTTGAAGTCAGCTTCACATTTTGAGTTTTCAGGCTTACTTGGTTATCTGCCAAGAAATGCGGATCCAGAAAATCCATGTTTTTTCGGGTTCCCAAACCTGTGGGAACCTTAATATATGTATACATTTCGAATTTGAGGTCATTTTGACATTTTGGGTTTTCAGGCTTCCTTGGTTATCTGCCAAGAAATGCGGATCTGGAAAATACATGCTTTTTCGGTGTACCAAACCTTTGCAGAACATAAACATATGCGTACTTTTCGAATTTGAAGTCAGTTTCATATTTGAACTTTTCGGGCTTACTTGGTTATTTGCCAAGAAATGCGGATCCAGAAAATACATGTTTTTTCCGTGTACCAAATCTTTGCGGAACATAAACATGCGTACTTTTCGAATTTAAAGTCAGTTTCATATTTGAACTTTTCGGGCTTACTTGGTTTTTTGCTAAGAAATGCGGATCCGGAAAATACATGTTTTTTCGGTGTACCAAACCTTTGCGGAACATAAAGATATGCGTACTTTTCGAATTTAATGTCAGTTTCACATCGGGACTTTTCGGGCTTACTTGGTTATCTGCCAAGAAATGCAGATCCGGAAAATACATGTTTTTTCGGGTTTCCAAACCTTTGCGGAACATAAACACATGTGTACTTTTCGAATTTGAAGTCAACTTCATATTTTGGGTTTTCAGGCTTACTTGGTTATCTGCCAAGAAATAAGGATCCGGAAAATACATGTTTTTTCGGTGTACCAAACCTTTGCGGAACATAAACACATGTGTACTTTTCGAATTTGAAGTCAGCTTCACATTTTGGGTTTTCAGGCTTCCTTGGTTATCTGCGAAGAAATGCGGATCCGGAAAATACATGTATTTTCGGGTTCCCAAACCTGTGGGAACCTTAATAGATGTATACATTTCGAATTTGAGGTCATTTTGACAGTTTGCGTTTTCAGGTTTACTTGGTTATTTGCCAAGAAATGCGGATCCGGAAAACACGTTTTTTCGGTGTACCAAACCTTTGCGGAACATAAACATATGCATACTTTTCGAATTTGAAGTCAACTTCACATTTTGGGTTTTCAGGCTTACTTGGTTATCTGCCAAGAAATGCGGATCCGGAAAATACATGTTTTTTACGTGTACCAAACCGTTGCGAAAAATAAAGATATGTGTACTTTTCGAATTTGAGGTGATTTTGACATTTTGGGTTTTCAGGCTTACTTGGTTATTTGCCAAGAAATGCAGATCCGGAAAACACGTTTTTTCAGTGTACCAAACCTATGCGGAACATAAAGAAACATATGCATACTTTTCGAATTTGAAGTCAGCTTCACATTTTGGGTTTTCAGGCTTACTTGGTTATCTGCCAAGAAATGCGGATCCGGAAAACACATGTTTTTTCGGTGTACCAAACCTTTGCGGAACATAAACATATGTGTACTTTTCGAATTTGAGGTGATTTTGACATTTTGGGTTTCAGGCTTACTTGGTTATTTGCCAAGAAATGCGGATCGGGAAAACACATGTTTTTTCGGCGTACCAAACCTTTGCGGAACATAAACATATGCATACTTTTCGAATTTGAAGTCAGCTTCACATTTTGGGTTTTCAGCCTTACTTTGTTAATGCCAAGAAATGCGGATCCAGAAAATACATATATTTTCGGGTTCCCAAACCTGTGGGAACCTTAATATATGTATACATTTCGAATTTGAGATCATTTTGACAGTTTGCGTTTTCAGGTTTACTTGGTTATTTGCCAAGAAATGCGGATCCGGAAAATACATGTTTTTTACGTGTACCAAACCGTTGCGGAACATAATCATATGTGTACTTTTCGAATTTGAGGTGATTTTGACATTTTGGGTTTTCAGGCTTACTTGGTTATTTGCCAAGAAATGCGGATCCGGAAAACACATGTTTTTTCGGCGTACCAAACCTTTGCGGAACATAAACATATGCATACTTTTCGAATTTGAAGTCAACTTCATATTTTGGGTTTTCAGGCTTCCTTGGTTATCTGCCAAGAAATGCGGATCTGGAAAATACATGCTTTTTCGGTGTACCAAACGTTTGCAGAACATAAACATATGCGTACTTTTCGAATTTGAAGTCAGTTTCATATTTGAACTTTTCGGGCTTACTTGGTTATTTGCCAAGGAATGCGGATCCGGAAAATACATGTTTTTTCCGTGTACCAAATCTTTGCGGAACATAAACATGCGTACTTTTCGAATTTAAAGTCAGTTTCATATTTGAACTTTTCGGGCTTACTTGGTTTTTTGCTAAGAAATGCGGATCCGGAAAATACATGTTTTTTCGGTGTACCAAACCTTTGCGGAACATAAAGATATGCGTACTTTTCGAATTTAATGTCAGTTTCACATCGGGACTTTTCGGGCTTACTTGGTTATCTGCCAAGAAATGCAGATCCGGAAAATACATGTTTTTTCGGGTTTCCAAACCTTTGCGGAACATAAACACATGTGTACTTTTCGAATTTGAAGTCAACTTCATATTTTGGGTTTTCAGGCTTACTTGGTTATCTGCCAAGAAATAAGGATCCGGAAAATACATGTTTTTTCGGTGTACCAAACCTTTGCGGAACATAAACATATGCATACTTTTCGAATTTGAAGTCAACTTCACATTTTGGGTTTTCAGGCTTACTTGGTTATCTGCCAAGAAATGCGGATCCGGAAAATACATGTTTTTTCGGTGTACCAAACCGTTGCGAAAAATAAAGATATGTGTACTTTTCGAATTTGAGGTGATTTTGACATTTTGGGTTTTCAGGCTTACTTGGTTATTTGCCAAGAAATGCGGATCCGGAAAACACGTTTTTTCGGTGTACCAAACCTATGCAGAACATAAAGAAACATATGCATACTTTTCGAATTTGAAGTCAGCTTCACATTTTGGGTTTTCAGGCTTACTTGGTTATCTGCCAAGAAATGCGGATCCGGAAAACACATGTTTTTTCGGTGTACCAAACCTTTGCGGAAAATAAACATATGTGTACTTTTCGAATTTGAGGTGATTTTGACATTTTGGGTTTCAGGCTTACTTGGTTATTTGCCAAGAAATGCGGATCGGGAAAACACATGTTTTTTCGGTGTACCAAACCTTTGCGGAACATAAACATATGCATACTTTTCGAATTTGAAGTCAGCTTCACATTTTGGGTTTTCAGCCTTACTTTGTTATCTGCCAAGAAATGCGGATCCAGAAAATACATGTATTTTCGGGTTCCCAAACCTGTGGGAACCTTAATATATGTATACATTTCGAATTTGAGGTCATTTTGACAGTTTGCGTTTTCAGGTTTACTTGGTTATTTGCCAAGAAATGCGGATCCGGAAAATACATGTTTTTTACATGTACCAAACCGTTGCGGAACATAAACATATGTGTACTTTTCGAATTTGAGGTGATTTTGACATTTTGGGTTTTCAGGCTTACTTGGTTATTTGCCAAGAAATGCGGATCTGGAAAACACATTTTTTTTCGGCGTACCAAACCTTTGCGGAACATAAACATATGCATACTTTTCGAATTTGAAGTCAACTTCATATTTTGGGTTTTCAGGCTTCCTTGGTTATCTGCCAAGAAATGTGGATCTGGAAAACACATGTTTTTTCGGTGTACCAAACCTTTGCGGAACATAAACAAACATATGCGTACTTTTCGAATTTGAAGTCAGCTTCACATTTTGGGTTTTCAGCCTTACTTTGTTATCTGCCAAGAAATGCGGATCCAGAAAATACATGTATTTTCGGGTTCCCAAACCTGTGGGAACCTTAATATATGTATACATTTCGAATTTGAGGTCATTTTGACAGTTTGCGTTTTCAGGTTTACTTGGTTATTTGCCAAGAAATGCGGATCCGGAAAATACATGTTTTTTACGTGTACCAAACCGTTGCGGAACATAAACATATGTGTACTTTTCGAATTTGAGGTGATTTTGACATTTTGGGTTTTCAGGCTTACTTGGTTATTTGCCAAGAAATGCGGATCCGGAAAACACATGTTTTTTCGGCGTACCAAACCTTTGCGGAACATAAACATATGCATACTTTTCGAATTTGAAGTCAACTTCATATTTTGGGTTTTCAGGCTTCCTTGGTTATCTGCCAAGAAATGCGGATCTGGAAAATACATGCTTTTTCGGTGTACCAAACGTTTGCAGAACATAAACATATGCGTACTTTTCGAATTTGAAGTCAGTTTCATATTTGAACTTTTCGGGCTTACTTGGTTATTTGCCAAGGAATGCGGATCCGGAAAATACATGTTTTTTCCGTGTACCAAATCTTTGCGGAACATAAACATGCGTACTTTTCGAATTTAAAGTCAGTTTCATATTTGAACTTTTCGGGCTTACTTGGTTTTTTGCTAAGAAATGCGGATCCGGAAAATACATGTTTTTTTGGTGTACCAAACATTTGCGGAACATAAACATATGCGTACTTTTCGAATTTAATGTCAGTTTCACATCGGGACTTTTCGGGCTTACTTGGTTATCTGCCAAGAAATGCAGATCCGGAAAATACATGTTTTTTCGGGTTTCCAAACCTTTGCGAAACATAAACACATGTGTACTTTTCGAATTTGAAGTCAACTTCATATTTTGGGTTTTCAGGCTTACTTGGTTATCTGCCAAGAAATAAGGATCCGGAAAATACATGTTTTTTCGGTGTACCAAAACTTTGCGGAACATAAACACATGTGTACTTTTCGAATTTGAAGTCAGCTTCACATTTTGGGTTTTCAGGCTTCCTTGGTTATCTGCGAAGAAATGCCGATCCGGAAAATACATGTATTTTCGGGTTCCCAAACCTGTGGGAACCTTAATATATGTATACATTTCGAATTTGAGGTCATTTTGACAGTTTGCGTTTTCAGGTTTACTTGGTTATTTGCCAAAAAATGCGAGTCCGGAAAACATGTTGTTTCGGTGTACCAAACCTTTGTGGAACATAAACATATGCATACTTTTCGAATTTGAAGTCAACTTCACATTTTGGGTTTTCAGGCTTACTTGGTTATCTGCCAAGAAATGCGGATCCGGAAAATACATGTTTTTTCGGTGTACCAAATCTTTGCGGAACATAAACATATGCATGCATTTCGAATTTGAGGTCATTTTGACAGTTAGCGTTTTAAGGTTTACTTGGTTATTTGCCAAGAAATGCGGATCCGGAAAATACATGTTTTTTCGGTGTACCAAACCTTTGCGGAACATAAACATATGCGTACTTTTCGAATTTAATGTCAGTTTCACATCGGGACTTTTCGGGCTTACTTGGTTATCTGCCAAGAAATGCGGATCTGGAAAATACATGTTTTTTCTGTGTTCCAAACCTTTGCGGAACATAAACATGCATACTTTTCGAATTTGAAGTCAGTTTCATATTTGAACTTTTCGGGCTTACTTGGTTATTTTCCAAGAAATGCGGATCCGGAAAATACATGTTTTTTCCGTGTACCAAATCTTTGCGGAACATAAACATGCGTACTTTTCGAATTTAAAGTCAGTTTCATATTTGACCTTTTCGGGCTTACTTGGTTTTTTGCTAAGAAATGCGGATCCGGAAAATACATGTTTTTTCGGTGTACCAAACCTTTGCGGAACATAAACATATGCGTACTTTATGAATTTAATGTCAGTTTCACATCGGGCCTTTTCGGGCTTACTTGGTTATCTGCCAAGAAATGCAGATCCGGAAAATACATGTTTTTTCGGGTTTCCAAACCTTTGCGGAACATAAACGTAGGCGTACTTTTCGAATTTGAAGTCAATTTCATATTTTGGGTTTTCAGGCGTCCTTGGTTATCTGCGAAGAAATGCGGATCCGGAAAATACATGTATTTTCGGGTTCCCAAACTTGTGGGAACCTTAATATGTGTATACATTTCGAATTTGAGGTCATTTTGACAGTTTGCGTTTTCAGGTTTACTTGGTTATTTGCCAAGAAATGCGGATCCGGAAAACACGTTTTTTCGGTGTACCAAACCTTTGCGGAACATAAACATATGCATACTTTTCGAATTTGAACTCAACTTCACATTTTGGGTTTTCAGGCTTTCTTGGTTATCTGCCAAGAAATGCGGATCCGGAAAATACATGTTTTTTACGTGTACCAAACCGTTGCGAAAAATAAACATATGTGTACTTTTCGAATTTGAGGTGATTTTGACATTTTGGGTTTTCAGGCTTACTTGGTTATTTGCCAAGAAATGCAGATCCGGAAAACACGTTTTTTCGGTGTACCAAACCTATGCGGAACATAAAGAAACATATGCATACTTTTCGAATTTGAAGTCAGCTTCACATTTTGGGTTTTCAGGCTTACTTGGTTATCTGCCAAGAAATGCGGATCCGGAAAACACATGTTTTTTCGGGTTTCCAAACCTTTGCGAAACATAAACATATGTGTACTTTTCGAATTTGAGGTGATTTTGACATTTTGGGTTTCAGGCTTACTTGGTTATTTGCCAAGAAATGCGGATCCGGAAAACACATGTTTTTTCGGCGTACCAAACCTTTGCGGAACATAAACATATGCATACTTTTCGAATTTGAAGTCAACTTCACATTTTGAGTTTTCAGGCTTCCTTGGTTATCTGCGAAGAAATGCGGATCCGGAAAATCATTGTTTTGTTCGGTGTACCACTCTTTGGCGGACATAAACATATGCTCATTTCGAATTTGATGGTCATTTTGAACAGTTAGAGTTTTAAGGTTTTACTTTGGGTTATTTGTCAAGAAATGCGGATCCCGGAAAATACATGTTTTTTCGGTGTACAACCTTTGCGGAACATAACCTATGCGTACTTTTCGAATTTAATGTCCAGTTTTCACATCGGGACTTTTCGGCTTACTTGGTATCTGCCAAGAAATGCGGATCTGAAAATAATGTTTTTTTTTCTGTGTACCAAACCTTTGCGGACATAACATGCATATTTTCGAATTTGAAGTCAGTTTTCATATTTGAACTTTTCGGGCTTACTTGGTTATTTTCCAAGAAATGCGGATCCGGAAAATACATGTTTTTTCCGTGTACCAAATCTTTGCGGAACATAAACATGCGTACTTTTCGAATTTAAAGTCAGTTTCATATTTGACCTTTTCGGGCTTACTTGGTTTTTTGCTAAGAAATGCGGATCCGGAAAATACATGTTTTTTCGGTGTACCAAACCTTTGCGGAACATAAACATATGCGTACTTTATGAATTTAATGTCAGTTTCACATCGGGCCTTTTCGGGCTTACTTGGTTATCTGCCAAGAAATGCAGATCCGGAAAATACATGTTTTTTCGGGTTTCCAAACCTTTGCGGAACATAAACGTAGGCGTACTTTTCGAATTTGAAGTCAATTTCATATTTTGGGTTTTCAGGCTTCCTTGGTTATCTGCGAAGAAATGCGGATCCGGAAAATACATGTATTTTCGGGTTCCCAAACTTGTGGGAACCTTAATATGTGTATACATTTCGAATTTGAGGTCATTTTGACAGTTTGCGTTTTCAGGTTTACTTGGTTATTTGCCAAGAAATGCGGATCCGGAAAACACGTTTTTTCGGTGTACCAAACTTTTGCGGAACATAAACATATGCATACTTTTCGAATTTGAAGTCAACTTCACATTTTGGGTTTTCAGGCTTTCTTGGTTATCTGCCAAGAAATGCGGATCCGGAAAATACATGTTTTTTACGTGTACCAAACCGTTGCGAAAAATAAAGATATGTGTACTTTTCGAATTTGAGGTGATTTTGACATTTTGGGTTTTCAGGCTTACTTGGTTATTTGCCAAGAAATGCAGATCCGGAAAACACGTTTTTTCAGTGTACCAAACCTATGCGGAACATAAAGAAACATATGCATACTTTTCGAATTTGAAGTCAGCTTCACATTTTGGGTTTTCAGGCTTACTTGGTTATCTGCCAAGAAATGCGGATCCGGAAAACACATGTTTTTTCGGGTTTCCAAACCTTTGCGAAACATAAACATATGTGTACTTTTCGAATTTGAGGTGATTTTGACATTTTGGGTTTCAGGCTTACTTGGTTATTTGCCAAGAAATGCGGATCCGGAAAACACATGTTTTTTCGGCGTACCAAACCTTTGCGGAACATAAACATATGCATACTTTTCGAATTTGAAGTCAACTTCACATTTTGGGTTTTCAGGCTTCCTTGGTTATCTGCGAAGAAATGCGGATCCGGAAAATACATGTATTTTCGGGTTCCCAAACCTGTGGGAACCTTAATATATGTATACATTTCGAATTTGAGGTCATTTTGACAGTTTGCGTTTTCAGGTTTACTTGGTTATTTGCCAAAAAATGCGAGTCCGGAAAACATGTTGTTTCGGTGTACCAAACCTTTGTGGAACATAAACATATGCATACTTTTCGAATTTGAAGTCAACTTCACATTTTGTGTTTTCAGGCTTACTTGGTTATCTGCCAAGAAATGCGGATCCGGAAAATACATGTTTTTTCCGTGTACCAAACCTTAGCGGAACATAAACATATGCGTACTTTTCGAATTTGAGGTCATTTTGACATTTTGGGTTTTCAGGCTTACTTGTTTATTTGCCAAGAAATGCGGATTCGGAAAATACCTGTTTTTTCTGTGTGCCAAACCTTTGCGGAACATAAACATATGCGTACTTTTCGAATTGGAGGTTATTTTGACATTTTGGGTTTTCAGGCTTACTTGGTTATTTGCCAAGAAATGCTGATCCGGAAAATACATGATTTTTCCTTGTACCAAACCTTGCGACCAAAAACACTGCATAAGCCTTTTTCGAATTTGAAAGTCGTTTCATATTTTGAAAATTTTCGGCTTCCACCTTGGTTATTTTCCAAGAAATGGCGGATCCGAAAAATACATGTTTTTTTTCGTGTACCAAAATCTTTGCGGAACATAAACTGCGTACTTTGTCGAATTAAAAGTCGATTTCATATTTGCCTTTTCGGGCTTACTTGGTTTTTTGTCTAAAATGGGATCCGGAAAATACATGTTTTTTTCGGGGGGGGGGGTGTACCCAAAACCTTTGCTGAACATAAACATATGCGTACTTTATGAATTTAATTTCAGTTTTCACTCGGGCCTTTTTCGTGCTTCTTGGTTTATCTGCCAAGACATGCAGATCCGGCAAATACATGTTTTTTTCGCGGGTTTCCAAACCTTTGCGGAGACCATAAACTAGGCGGACTTTCCGAATTTGAAGTCAATTTCATATTTTGGGTTTTCAGGCGTCCTTGGTTATCTGCGAAGAAATGCGGATCCGGAAAATTCATGTATTTTCGGGTTCCTAAACCTGTGGGAACCTTAATATATGTATACATTTCGAATTTGAGGTCATTTTGACAGTTTGCGTTTTCAGGTTTACTTGGTTATTTGCCAAGAAATGCGGATCCGGAAAACACGTTTTTTCGGTGTACCAAACCTTTGCGGAACATAAACATATGCATACTTTTCGAATTTGAAGTCAACTTCACATTTTGGGTTTTCAGGCTTTCTTGGTTATCTGCCAAGAAATGCGGATCCGGAAAATACATGTTTTTTACGTGTACCAAACCGTTGCGAAAAATAAACATATGTGTACTTTTCGAATTTGAGGTGATTTTGACATTTTGGGTTTTCAGGCTTACTTGGTTATTTGCCAAGAAATGCAGACCCGGAAAACACGTTTTTTCGGTGTACCAAACCTATGCGGAACATAAAGAAACATATGCATACTTTTCGAATTTGAAGTCAGCTTCACATTTTGGGTTTTCAGGCTTACTTGGTTATCTGCCAAGAAATGCGGATCCGGAAAACACATGTTTTTTCGCGTTTCCAAACCTTTGCGAAACATAAACATATGTGTACTTTTCGAATTTGAGGTGATTTTGACATTTTGGGTTTCAGGCTTACTTGGTTATTTGCCAAGAAATGCGGATCCGGAAAACACATGTTTTTTCGGCGTACCAAACCTTTGCGGAACATAAACATATGCATACTTTTCGAATTTGAAGTCAACTTCACATTTTGGGTTTTCAGGCTTACTTGGTTATCTGCCAAGAAATGCGGATCCGGAAAATACATGTTTTTTCGGTGTACCAAATCTTTGCGGAACATAAACATATGCATGCATTTCGAATTTGAGGTCATTTTGACAGTTAGCGTTTTAAGGTTTACTTGGTTATTTGCCAAGAAATGCGGATCCGGAAAATACATGTTTTCTCGGTGTACCAAACCTTTGCGGAACATAAACATATGCGTACTTTTCGAATTTAATGTCAGTTTCACATCGGGACTTTTCGGGCTTACTTGGTTATCTGCCAAGAAATGCGGATCTGGAAAATACATGTTTTTTCTGTGTACCAAACATTTGCGGAACATAAACATGCATACTTTTCGAATTTGAAGTCAGTTTCATATTTGAACTTTTCGGGCTTACTTGGTTATTTTCCAAGAAATGCGGATCCGGAAAATACATGTTTTTTCCGTGTACCAAATCTTTGCGGAACATAAACATGCGTACTTTTCGAATTTAAAGTCAGTTTCATATTTGAACTTTTCGGGCTTACTTGGTTTTTTGCGAAGAAATGCGGATCCGGAAAATACATGTATTTTCGGGTTCCCAAACCTTTGCGGAACATAAACATATGCGTACTTTATGAATTTAATGTCAGTTTCACATCGGGACTTTTCGGGCTTACTTGGTTATCTGCCAAGAAATGCAGATCCGGAAAATACATGTTTTTTCGGGTTTCCAAACCTTTGCGGAACATAAACATAGGCGTACTTTTCGAATTTGAAGTCAACTTCATATTTTGGGTTTTCAGGCTTCCTTGGTTATCTGCGAAGAAATGCGGATCCGGAAAATACATGTATTTTCGGGTTCCCAAACTTGTGGGAACCTTAATATGTGTATACATTTCGAATTTGAGGTCATTTTGACAGTTTGCGTTTTCAGGTTTACTTGGTTATTTGCCAAGAAATGTGGATCCGGAAAACACGTTTTTTCGGTGTACCAAACCTTTGCGGAACATAAACATATTCATACTTTTCTTCGAATTTGAAGTAACTCACATTTTGGGTTTTTCAGGCTTACTTGGTTATCTGCCAAGAAATGCGGATCCGTAAAATACATGTTTTTTCTGTGTGCCAAACCTTAGCGGAACATAAACATATGCGTACTTTTCGAATTTGAGGTCATTTTGACATTTTTGGTTTTCAGGCTTACTTGTTTTTTTGCCAAGATGCGGATCCGGAAAATACCTGTTTTTTCTGTGTGCCAAACCTTTGCGGAACATAAACATATGCGTACTTTTCGAATTTGAGGTTAGTTTGACATTTTGGGTTTTCAGGCTTACTTGGTTATTTGCCAAGATATGCGGATCCGGAAAATACATGATTTTTCCTTGTACCAAACCTTTGCGGAACATAAATATATGCGTACTTTTCGAATTTGAGGTCATTTTGACATTTTGGGTTTTCAGGCTTACTTGGTTATATGCCAAGAAATGCGGATCCGGAAAATACTTTTTTTTTCCGTGTACCAAACCTTTGCGGAACATAAATATATGCGTACTTTTCGAATTTGAAGTCAGCTTCACATTTTGGGTTTTCAGTCTTACTTGGTTATCTGCCAAGAATACGGATCCAAAAAATACATGTTTTTTCTGTGTGCAAAACCTTTGCTAACATAAATATATTGCGTACTTTCGAATTTGAGGTTATTTTGACATTTTGGGTTTTCGGCTTACTTGGTTATTTGCCAAGATATGCCGGATCTGGAATACATGTTTTCCGTTGTACCAAAAACCTTTGCTGACATACTAATATGCGTACTTTTCGATTGGAAGTCATCTTTACATTTTTGTGGTTTTCAAGCTTACTTGGTTATCTGCCAAGAATGCGGATCCGGAAAATACATGTTTTTTCGTGGTACCAAACCTTAGCGGAACATATAACAGATGCTACTTTTCGAATTTGAGGTATTTTGACATTTTGAGGTTTTCAGGCTTACTTGGTTATTTGCCAGAATGCGGATCCGAAAATACATGTTTTTTTCGTTTCCAAACCAGTAAGACTGAAAACCCAATGTCAAATTACCTCAGACTTCGAAAAGTACGCATATGTTTATGTTCCGCTAATGTTTGGTACACGGAAAAAACATGTAATTTTCCGGATCCGCATTTCTTGGCAGATAACCAAGTAAGCCTGAAAACCCAAAATGTGAAGCTGACTTCAAATTCGAAAAGTACGCATATATTTATGTTCCGCATAGGTTTGGTACACGGAAAAAACATGTATTTTCCGGATCCGCATTTCTTCGCAAATAACCAAATAAGCCTGAAAACCCAAAATGTCAAAATAACCTCAAATTCGAAAAGTA
>NW_024099068.1:0-5152 GCF_016545835.1 Crotalus tigris
ATTTTTGAAAACTAGACAAATCACCATTTTTAAGCATGAAATTTAACCCGGATCCCATTCTGAGGTCCATTTTTACATTTGGGTCAAAAAATTTTTTCACCTCTGGAGCACAAAAATCCGTGACCCCGGCATCAGGGATTTTCTTCCCTGGATACCAAAACGGCTCAATTTTTGAAAACTAGAAAAAGCACCATTTTTAAGCATCAAATTTAATCCCAAATCCCATTCTGAGGTCCATTTTTATATTTGGGTCAAAAAAAGTTTTTCACCTCTGCAGCACAAGAATACGTGACCCCGGCATCAGGGATTTTCTTCCCTGGATACCAAAACGCCTCAATTTTTGAAAACTAGAAAAAGCACCATTTTTAAGCATAAAATTTAACCCGGATCCCATTCTGAGGTCCATTTTTACATTTGGGTCAAAAAAATGTTGACTGGAGCAAAAAATTCCGTTCACCAAGGCAACACGATTTCCTTCCCTTGATACCAAAACGGCTCAATTTTTGAAAACTAGACAAAGCACCATTTTTAAGCATGAAATTTAACCCCGAATCCCATTATGAGGTCCGTTTTTACATTTGGGTCAAAAAAAAAATTTTCACCTCTGGAGCACAAAAATCCGTGACCCCGGCGTCACGGATTTCCTTCCCTGGATACCAAAATGACTCAATTTTTGAAAACTAGAAAATCACCATTTTTAAGCATGAAATTTAACCCAGATACCATTCTGAGGTCCTTTTTTACATTTCGGTCAAAAAAAATTTTTCACCTCTGGAGCAAAAAAATACGTGACCCCGGCATCAGGGATTTTCTTCCCTGGATACCAAAACGGCTCAATTTTTGAAAACTAGACAAAGCACCATTTTTAAGCATGAAATTTAACCCCGAATCCCATTATGAGGTCCGTTTTTACATTTGGGTCAAAAAAAAAATTTTCACCTCTGGAGCAGAAAAATCCGTGACCCCGGCGTCATGGATTTCCTTCCCTGGATACCAAAAAGACTCAATTTTTGAAAACTAGACAAATCACCATTTTTAAGCATGAAATTTAACCCAGATCCCATTTTGAGGTCCATTTTTACATTTGGGTCAAAAAAATTTTTTAACCTCTGGAGCAAAAAAATCCGTGACCCCGGCATCAGGAATTTCCTTCCCTGGATACCAAAACGGCTCAATTTTTGAAAACTAGACAAAGCACCATTTTTAAGAATCAAATTTAACCCCGAATCCCATTCTGAGCTCCGTTTTACATTTGGGTCCAAAAAAAATTTTTTCACCTCTGGATGCCAAAAAAAAATCCGTCACCCCGGCAAAGGAATTCCTTCCCTTGATACCAAAAAAGCGCTCAATTTTGGGAAAATAGACAAAGCACCATTTTTTTTTTTTAAGCATGAAATTTAACCCGATCCCATTATGAGGTCGTTTTTACATTTGGGTCAAAAAAAAAATTTTAACCTCTGGGCAGAAAAATCCGTGGACCCGGCGTCACGGATTTCCTTCCTGGATACAAAACGACTCAATTTTGAAAACTAGACAAATCACCATTTTTAAGCATGAAATTTAACCCAGATCCCATTCGAGGTCCACTTTTTACATTTTTGGGTCCAAAAAAAGTTTTGTCACCTCTGGAGCAAAAACTCACGGGACCTCGGCATCAGGAATTTCCTTCCCTGGATACCAAAACGCTCAATTTTGAAAATAGACAAGCACCTTTTTAAGCATGAAATTTAACCCCGAATCCCATTATTAGGTCCGTTTTTACATTTGGGTCAAAAAAAAAATTTTCACCTCTGGAGCAGAAAAATCCGTGACCCCGGCGTCACGGATTTCCTTCCCTGGATACCAAAACGACTCAATTTTGAAAACTAGACAAATCACCATTTTTAAGCATGAAATTTAACCCAGATCCCATTCTGAGGTCCATTTTTACATTTGGGTCAAAAAAAAATTTTCACCTCTGGACCAAAAAAATCCGTGACCCCGGCATCAGGAATTTCCTTCCCTGGATACCAAAACGGTTCAATTTTTGAAAACTAGACAAAGCACCATTTTAAAGCATCAAATTTAATCCCAAATCCCATTCTGAGGTCCATTTTTATATTTGGGTCAAAAAAAGTTTTTCACCTCTGCAGCACAAGAATACGTGACCCCGGCATCAGGGATTTTCTTCCCTGGATACCAAAAGCCCTTCAATTTTTTGAAAATAGAAAAAGCACCTTTTTAAGCAAAAATTTAACCCGGATACCATTCTGAGGTCCATTTTACATTTGGGTCAAAAAAAATTTTTCACTCTAGAGCAAAAAAAAAAAAAAAAAATAAAAAAGAACAAAAAAAATCCGTGACCCCGCATCAGGAATTTCTACTTCCCGGATACCAAAAACGGTTCAATTTGAAAACTAGACAAATCACCATTTTTAAGCATTAAATTTAACCCAGATCCCATTCTGAGGTCCATTTTTACATTTCGGTCAAAAAAAATTTTTCACCTCTGGAGCAAAAAAATACGTGACCCCGGCGTCACGGATTTCCTTCCCTGGATACCAAAACGACTCAATTTTTGAAAACTAGACAAATCACCATTTTTAAGCATGAAATTTAACCCGGATCCCATTCTGACGTCCATTTTTACATTTGGGTGCAAAAATTTTTTTCACCTCTGGAGCAAAAAAATCCGTCACCCCGGCAACAGGAATTTCCTTCCCTTGATACCAAAACGGCTCAATTTGAAAAACTAGACAAAGCACCATTTTAAGCATGAAATTTCACCCGAATCCCATTCTGAGGTCCGTTTTTACATTTGTGGGTCAACAAAAAAAAAATTTGCACCTCTGGAGCAGCACAAATCTGTGGACCCCGCGTCACGGATTTCCCTTCCCTGGATACCAAAGACTCAATTTTTGAAAAACAGACAAATCACCATTTTTAAGCAGAAATTTAACCCAGATCCCATTCTGCGGTCCATTTTAATTTGGGTCAAAAAAAATTTTTCACCTCTGGAGCAAAAATCCGGACCTGGCATCAGAATTTCATTCCTAGATAACCAAAACGGCCTCAATTTGAAAACTACACAAAGCACCCATTTTTAAGCATCAAATTTAATCCAAATCCCATTCTGAGGTCATTGTTATATTGGTCAAAAAAAGTTTTTCACCTCTGGAGCACAAAAATCCGTGACCCCGGCATCAGGGATTTCCTTCCCTGAATACCAAAACAGCTCAATTTTTGAAAACTAGAAAAATCACCATTTTTAAGCATGAAATTTAACCCAGATCCCATTCTGAGGTCCATTTTTACATTTGGGTCAAAAAAAATTTTTCACCTCTGGAGAAAAAAAATACGTGACCCCGGCGTCACGGATTTCCTTCCCTGGATACCAAAACGACTCAATTTTTGAAAACTAGACAAATCACCATTTTTAAGCATGAAATTTAACCCAGATCCCATTCGGAGGTCCATTTTGACATTTGGGTCAAAAAAAATTTTTCACCTCTGGAGCAAAAAATCCGTGACCCCAGGCGTCACGGATTTCCTTCCCTGGATACCAAAAATGACTCAATTTTTGGAAAACTAGACAATCACATTTTCAGCATGGAAATAACCCAGATCCCATTCGAGGTCCAATTTTACATTGGTCAAAAAAAAGTTTTTCACCTCTGGAGCAAAAAAATCCGTCACCCCGGCAACAGGAATTTCCTTCCCTGGATACCAAAACGGCTCAATTTTTGAAAACTAGACAAAGCACCATTTTTAAGCATGAAATTTAACCCCGAATCCCATTATGAGGTCCGTTTTTACATTTGGGTCAAAAAAAAAATTTTCACCTCTGGAGCAGAAAAATCCGTGACCCCGGCGTCATGGATTTCCTTCCCTGGATACCAAAATGACTCAATTTTTGAAAACTAGACAAATCACCATTTTTAAGCATGAAATTTAACCCAGATCCCATTCTGAGGTCCATTTTTACATTTGGGTCAAAAAAAATTTTTCACCTCTGGAGCAAAAAAATACGTGACCCCGGCATCACCGGATTTCCTTCCTGGATACCAAACGACCTCAATTTTTTTGAAAATAAAAAACAGCACCATTTTAAGCAGAAATTTAACCACGAATCCATATGAGGTCCGTTTTACACTTGGGTCAAAAAAAAAATTTCACCTCGGGAGCAGAAAAATCCGTGACACCGGCGTCACGGATTCCTCCTGGATAACAAAACGATCAATTTTTGAAACTATACAAATCACCATTTTAAGAATGAAAATTTAACCCAGATCCCATTCTGAGGTCCATTACATTTAGGTCAAAAAAAAAATTTTCAATCTGAGCAGAAAAATCCGTGACCCCGGCGTCACGGATTTCCTTCCCTGGATACCAAAACGACTCAATTTTTGAAAACTAGACAAAGCACCATTTTTAAGCATCAAATTTAATCCCAAATCCCATTCTGAGGTCCATTTTTATATTTGGGTCAAAAAAGGTTTTTCTCCTCTGCAGCACAAGAATCCGTGACCCCGGCATCAGGGATTTTCTTCCCTGGATACCAAAACAGCTCAATTTTTGAAAACTAGAAAAAGCACCATTTTTAAGCATGAAATTTAACCCCGAATCCTATTCTGAGGTCCGTTTTTACATTTGGGTCAAAAAAAATTTTTCACCTCTGGAGCACAAAAATCCGTGATCACGGCATAAGGAATTTCCTAGCCCGGACACTAAAACGGCTCAATTTTTGAAAACTAGTCAAATCACCATTTTTAAGCATGAAATTTAACCCAGATCCCATTCTGAGGTCCATTTTTACATTTGGGTCAAAAAAAATTTTTCACCTCTGGAGCAAAAAAATCCGTGACCCCGGCATCAGGAATTTCCTTCCCTGGATACCAAAACGGTTCAATTTTTGAAAACTAGACAAAGCACCATTTTTAAGCATGAAATTTAACCCGGATCCCATTCTGAGTCCATTTTTACATTTGGGTCAAAAAAATTTTTTCACCTCTGGAGCAAAAAAATCCGTCACCCCGGCAACAGGAATTTCCTTCCCTTGATACCAAAACGGCTCAATTTTTGAAAACTAGACAAAGCACCATTTTTAAGAATCAAATTTAATCCCGAATCCCATTCTGAGGTCCGTTTTTACATTTGGGTCAAAGAAATTTTT
>NW_024099069.1:0-5523 GCF_016545835.1 Crotalus tigris
TTTATATTTCATGCTTAAAAATGGTGCTTTTTTAGTTTTAAAAAATTGAGCCCTTTAGGTGTCTGGGGAAGGAAATTCCTGATGCCGGGGTCAGGGATTTTTGAGCTCCGGAGGTGAAAATTTTTTTTGACCCAAATGTAAAAATGGACGTCAGAATGGGATTCGGGGTAAAATTTCATGCTTAAAAATGGTGCTTTTTGTAGTTTTTAAAAATTGAGCCCTTTTGGTGTCTGGGGAAGGAAATTCCTGATGCCGGGGTCAGGGATTTTTGAGCTCCGGAGGTGAAAAAATTTTTTTGCCACAAATGTAAAAACGGATGTCAGAATGGAATTCGGGGTTAAATTTCATGCTTAAAAATGGTGCTTTTTGTAGTTTTTAAAAATTGAGCCCTTTTGGTGTCTGCGGAAGGAAATTCCTGATGCCGGGGTCAGGGATTTTTGTGCTCCGGAGGGTAAAATTTTTTTTTGACCCAAATATAAAAACGGACGTCAAAATGGGATTCGGGGTTAAATTTCATGCTTAATATTGTGCTTTTGTAGTTTTTAAAAATTGAGCCATTTTGGTGTCTGGGGAAGGAAATTCCTGATGCCGGGGTCAGGGATTTTTGAGCTCCAGAGGTGAAAATTTTTTTTTCACCCAAATATAAAAACGGACGTCAGAATGGGATTCTGGGTTAAATTTCATGCTTAAAAATGGTGCTTTTTGTAGTTTTTAAAAATTGAGCCCTTTTGGTGTCTGGGGAAGGAAATTCCTGATGCCGGGGTCAGGGATTTTTGAGCTCCGGAGGTGAAAATTTTTTTCACCCAAATGTAAAACAGACGTCAGAATGGGATTCAGGTTTATATTTCATGCTTAAAAATGGTGCTTTTTCTAGTTTTTTAAAATTGAGCCCTTTAGGTGTTTGGGGAAGGAAATTCCTGATGCCGGGGTCCAGGATTTTTGAGCTCCGGAGGTGAAAATTTTTTTTGACCCAAATGTAAAAATGAACGTCAGAATGGGATTCGGGGTTAAATTTCATGCTTAAAAATGGTGCTTTTTGTAGTCTTTAAAAATCGAGCCCTTTTGGTGTGTGGGGAAAGAAATTCATGATGCCGGCCGGGGTCAGGGATTTTTGAGCTCCAGAGGTGAAAATTTTTTTTTCATCCAAATATAAAAACGGACGTCAGAATGGGATTCGGGTTTAAATTTCATGTTTAAAAATGGTGGTTTTTGTAGTTTTTAAAAATTGAGCCCTTTTGGTGTCTGGGGAAGAAAATTCCTGATGCCGGGGTCAGGGATTTTTGTGCTCCGGAGGGGAAAAAATTTTTTTTTGACCCAAAATAAAACGAACGTCAAAGGGATTCGGGGTTAAATTCAATGCTAAAATTGTGCTTTGTAGTTTTAAAAAACGAAGACCTTTTGGTGTGTGGGGAAGGAAATTCCTGATGCCGGGGTCACGGATTTTTGTGCTCCAGAGGTGAAAATTTTGTTTTGACCCAAAATGTAAAAACAGACCACAGAATGGGATTCAGGTTTAAATTTCATGCTTAAAAATGGTGCTTTTTCTAGTTTTTAATTTTTCAGCCGTTTTGGTGTTCGGGGAAGGAAATTTCTCATGCTGGGGTCACGGATTTTTTTTGCTCCAGAGGTGAAAAATTTTTTTTACCCAAATGTAAAAAGGATGTACCGAATGGGATTCGGGTTGTTAAATATTCATGCTTAAATGGTCGTGAGTTTTGTAGTTTTTAAAAGGAGCCTTTTGGTGTCCAGGGAAGGAAATTCTGATGCCAGGGTCAGGGATTTTTGTGCTCCGGAGGTGAAAAATTTTTTTTGAACCAAATGTATAAACGGACGTCAGAATGTGATTTGGGGTTAAATTTCATGCTTAAAAAAGGTGCTTTTTGTAGTTTTTAAAAATTGAGCCATTTTGGTGTCCAGGGAAGGAAATTCTGATGCCAGGGTCAGGGATTTTTGTGCTCCGGAGGTGAAAATTTTTTTTTGAACCAAATGTATAAACGGACGTCAGAATGGGATTCGGGGTTAAATTTCATGCTTAACAGGTGCTTTGTAGTTTTTAAAATTGAGCCCTTTGTGTCTGGGGAAGGAAATTCTGATGCTGGGGTCAGGGATTATTGAGCTCCGGAGGTGAAATTTTTTTTTTCACCCAAATATAAAAACGGACGTCAGAATGAGATTCGGGGTTAAATTTCATGCTTAAAAATGGTGCTTTTTGTAGTTTTTAAAAATTGAGCCCTTTAGGTGTCTGGGGAAGGAAATTCCTGATGCCGGGGGCGGGATTTTTGAGCTCCGGAGGTGAAAAATTTTTTTTGACCCTAATGTACAAATGGACGTCAGAATGGGATTCGGGGTTAAATTTCATGCTTAAAAATCGTGCTTTTTGTAGTTTTCAAAAATTGAGCCATTTTGGTGTCTGGGGAAGGAAATTCTTGATGCCGGGATTAAACATTTTTGAGCTCCGGAGGTGAAAATTTTTTTTTCACCCAAATATAAAAACGGACGTCAGAATGGGATTCGGGGTTAAATTTCATGCTTAAAAATGGTGCTTTTTGTAGTCTTAAAAATTGAGCCATTTTGCTGTCTGGGGAAGGAAATTCCTGATGCCGGGGTCAGGGATTTTTGAGCTCCGGGGGTGAAAATTTTTTTTTGACCCAAATGTAAAAATGGATGTCAGAATGGGATTCGGGGTTAAATTTCATGCTTAATGATGGTACTTTTTGTAGTTTTAAAAATTGAGCCATTTTGCTGTCTGGGGAAGGAAATTCCTGATGCCGGGGTCAGGGATTTTTGTGCTCCGGAGGGGAAAATTTTTTTTTGACCCAAATATAAAAACGGACGTCAGAATGGGATTTGGGGTTAAATTTCATGCTTAAAATGGTGCTTTTGTACTTTTTAAAAATCAAGCCCTTTTGGTGTCTGGGGAAGGAAATTCCTGATGCCTGGGTCAGGGATTTTTGAGCTCCGGAGGTGAAATTTTTTTTTTGACCCAAATGTAAAAATGGTCGTCAGAATGGGATTCGGGGTTAAATTTCATGCTTAAAAATGGTACTTTTTGTAGTTTTAGTAAATTGAGCCATTTAGGTGTCTGGGGAAGGAAATTCCTGATGCCGGGGTCCGGGATTTTTGTGCTCCGGAGGTGAAAAATTTTTTTTTACCCAAATGTAAAAACGGATGTCAGAATGGGATTCGGGGTTAAATTTCATGCTTAAAAATGGTGCTTTTTGTAGTTTTAAAAATTGAGCCCTTTAGGTGTCTGGGGAAGGAAATTCCTGATGCCGGGGTCAGGGATTTTTGAGCTCCGGAGGTGAAAATTTTTTTTGACCCAAATGTAAAAATGGACGTCAGAATGGGATTCGGGGTTAAATTTCATGCTTAAAAATGGTGCTTTTTGTAGTCTTTAAACATCGAGCCCTTTTGGTGTGTGGGGAAGGACCTTCCTGATGCAGGCCGGGGTCAGGGATTTTGAGCTCCAGAGGTGAAAATTTTTTTTTCACCCAAATAATAAAAACGGACGTCAAGAATGGGATTCCGGGTTTAAATTTCATGCTTAAAAAATGGTGGTTTTTGTAGTTTTTTAAATATGGAGCCCTTTGGTGTGTGGGGGAAATTCCATGATGCCGGCCGGGGTCAGGGATTTTTTTGCTCCGAGGTGAAAATTTTTGTATGACCCAAATGTAAAAATGGAAGTCAGAATGCGATTCGGGGTTAAATATCAAGCTTAAAAATTATGCTTTTTTTAGTTTTTTAAAATTGAGCCATTTTGGTGTCCAGGGAAGGAAATTCCTGATGCCGGGGTCAGGGATTTTTGTGCTCCAGAGGTGAAAACTTTTTTTTGACCCAAATGTATAAACGGATGTCAGAATGGGATTTCGGGTTAAATTTCATCCTTAGAAATGGTGCTTTTTGTAGTTTTCAAAAATTGAGCAATTTTTGTGTCCAGGGAAGGAAATTCCTGATGCGGGGTCCAGGATTTTGAGCTCCTGAGGTGAAAACTTTTTTTTGACCCAAATGTAAAAATGGACGTCAGAATGGGGGATTCGGGTTAAATTTCATGCTTAAATGGTGCTTTTTTTAGTTTTTAAAAATTGAGCCCTTGAGGTGTCTGGGGAAGGAAATTCCTGATGCTGGGGTCAGGGATTATTGAGCTCCGGAGGTGAAATTTTTTTTTTCACCCAAATATAAAAACGGACGTCAGAATGAGATTCGGGGTTAAATTTCATGCTTAAAAATGGTGCTTTTTGTAGTTTTTTAAAATTGACCCATTTAGGTGTCTGGGGAAGGAAATTCCTGATGCCGGGTCCGGGATTTTTGAGCTCCGGAGGTGAAAATTTTTTTTCACCCAAATATAAAAACGGACGTCATAATGGGATTCGGGTTTAAATTTCATGCTTAAAAATGGTGCTTTTTGTAGTTTTTAAAAATTGAGCCATTTTGGTGTCTAGGGAAGGAAATTCCTGATGCCGGGGTCAGGGATTTTTGAGCTCCAGGGCGGAAATTTTTTTTTTTGACCTAAATGTAAAAACGGACGTCAGAATGGGATTTGGGGTTAAATTTCATGCTTAAAAATGGTGGTTTTTGTAGTTTTTAAAAATTGAGCCATTTTGGTGTCTGGGGAAGAAAATTCCTGATGCCGGGGTCAGGGATTTTTGAGCTCCAGGGCGGAAATTTTTTTTTTTGACCCAAATGTAAAAACAGACATCAGAATGGGATTTGGGGTTAAATTTCATGCTTAAAAATGGTGCTTTTTGTAGTTTTTAAAAATTGAGCCCTTTTGGTGTCTGGGGAAGGAAATTCCTGATGCCGGTGTCAGGGATTTTTGAGCTCTAGTGGTGAAAATTTTTTTTTAACCCAAATATAAAAACGGACATCAGAATGGGATTCAAGTTTAAATTTCATGCTTAAAAATGGTGCTTTTTGTAGTTTTTAAAAATTGAGCCTTTTAGGTGTCTGGGGAAGGAAATTCCTGATGCCGGGATTAGGGATTTTTGAGCTCTGGAGGTGAAAAATTTTTTTTCACCCAAATATAAAAACTGACGTCAGGATGGGATTCGGGGTTAAGTTTCATGCTTAAAATGGTGCTTTTTGTAGTTTTTAAACATCAAGCCTTTTTGGAGTGTGGGGAAGGAAATTCATGATGCCGGGGTCAGGGATTTTTGAGCTCCGGAGGTGAAAATTTTTTGTTCACCCAAATGTAAAACGGACGTCAGAATGGGATTCAGGTTTAAATTTCATGCTTAAAAATGGTCCTTTTTCTAGTTTTTAAAAATTTAGCCCTTTTGGTGTCTGGGGAAGGAAATTCCTGATGCCGGGATGAGGGATTTTTGAGCTCCGGAGGTGAAAAATTTTTTTTCACCCAAATATAAAAACTGACGTCAGGATGGGATTCGGGGTTAAGTTTCATGCTTAAAATGGTGCTTTTTGTAATTTTTAAACATCAAGCCTTTTTGGTGTGTGGGGAAGGAAATTCATGATGCCGGGGTCAGGGATTTTTGAGCTCCAGAGGTGAAAATTTTTTTTTCACCCAAA
>NW_024099070.1:0-7500 GCF_016545835.1 Crotalus tigris
AACTCCTAGAGCAAATGGGACATCGCCAACGAACTCGGAGTGCTTGGGTATGGTTAGGAGGGCACTGACTTTTCTAGGCTGCCCTATCTATGTTTCCTGGTAAAATACATGGGAAAATCCCATTGGAGGAAAATTCCAGTTAGGTTTAGGGTTACGTCTCCATGAACACCTATAGCAAAATGGACATCGCCAACAAACTAGGAGTGCTTGGGTATGGTTAGGAGTGCACTGACCTTTCAAGGCTGCCCTATGTATTTCCTAGTGAAATTCCTGGGAAATCCCTTGGAGGAAATTCTGATCAGAATACGCTTGAAGGGACATCGGGCCAGGTCTTCTAGTCCAGCCGCCGGCGGAGCAGTAAACCCTAAGTTGAATTTTCCATCTCAATGGCGCCCTATTAATAATGTGTTAATACCGTTATAAGATAGGAATAACGTCGTTTTTAAATGCTGTTTAAAAGGTTTATTTTCTTTTGTTCTATTGCGAGTCGTGTCCGACCCATCGTGACTCCATGGACAACGTTCTTCCAGGTCTTCCTGTACTCTACCATCTTCTGGAGTCCATTTAAGTTCACACCTACTGCTTCAGTGACTCCATCCAACCACCTCATTCTCTGTCGTCCCCTTCTTCTATTGCCCTCAATCTTTCACAGCATTAGGCGCTTCTCCAGTGAGTCCTTCCTTCTCATTAAATGTCCAAAGTATTTGAGTTTCAACTTCAGGATCTGGCCTTCTAAAGAGCAGTCGGGGTTGATCTCTTCTAGGACTGACCGGTTTGAACTCCTTGCAGTCCAAGGGACTCGCAGGAGTCTTCTCCAGCACCATAGTTCAAAGGCCTCAATTCTTTGGCGCTCAGCCTTTCTTATGGTCCAACTTTCACAGCCATACATTGCAACTGGGCAAACCATGGCCTGGACTATACGCACTTTTGTTGGCAGGGTGATGTCTCTGCTTTTTAGTACGCTGTCTAGATTTGCCATAGCTTTCCTTCCCAGGAGCAAGAGTCTTTTAATTTCTTGGCTGCAGTCCCCATCTGAGGTGATCTTGGAGCCTAGAAAAATAAAATCTGTCACCACCTCCATTTCTTCCCCATCTATTTGCCAGGAATTGAGTGGGCCGTATGCCATGATTTTGGTTTTCTTAATGTTGAGTTTCAAGCCAACGTTTGCACTCTCCTTCTTCACCCGCATCAAGAGGCTCCTTAGTTCCTCTTCACTTTCTGCCCTTAGAGTGGTATCATCTGAATATCTTAGGTTGTTGATATTTCTCCCGGCAATCTTAATTCCAACTTTTGTTTCATCTAGCCCTGCCTTTCTCATGATGTGCTCTGCATATAAGTTAAATAGGCAGGGCGACAGTATACAGCCTTGCCGGACTCCTTTTCCAATTTTGAACCCATCCGTGGTTCCGTGTCCAGTTCTCACTGTTGCTTCTTGACCCGCATATAGGTTTCTCAAGAGACAAATAAGATGGTCTGGTATTCCCATCTCTTTAAGAACTTGCCACAATTTGTTGTGATCCACACAATGAAATGCTTTAGCGTAGTCAATGAAGCAGAAGTAGATGTTTTTCTGGAACTCCCTAGCTTTCTCCATGATCCAATCGTATCGCACTTCCCTGTGTTACACCTTAAGAGGTTGCTCCTAAAAGTGCACCCGGCTCGCCCCCTTCAAGCAAACCCAGATGTTTTTATTCAAGCATAGTTTTGTTTGTCCTGCCCTTCTTTTTCTTTAAGGAGATCGTACGTATGTAGGTTTGTATTTAGGTTTGGTGTTTCTAAACTATATTTCTTAGAGATACCTATGTATTCATATAAGCGCAATATCAAATATCTATTTGAAATATTGTGTATTTTTATTACGAAACGATCAATCTAAAAATAAATGTAGTTTATTTTGAAAAAGTATATAACCTATCGTTCCCTTATAGGTTTATCATTTAAAGGATGGATAAAAGGGATGAGACGTGAGAAGTTGCAACTAATGGCATTTATTAATTTGTTCGCCGTCCATCTAACTTTGTGTACCTTCGTCTATTAATAAGGTGTTAATACCGTTAATAAAGATAGAGAATACGGTCATTTTAAAATGCCATTAAAAAGGTTTATTTCTTTGGGTGGCCGCAACACCCATTTTTGACCCCAGGAGGGCACAGTTTTCTGTCCCATATCTTTGGCTTGGAGTCCATCCTAGGCCTTTTTAATGGCCTCCATCCTATAGCTAAGGCAGGGGTAAGGCAACCTTGGCTCTTTGATGACTGGTGGACTTCAACTCCCAGAATTCCTGAGCCAGCCCTGCTAAGGGACGGAAAACTGGTCAAATCAGATACTGCGGCCCGAAAAATAAATAAACCTCTTTAAGATGATTATTCTTGATTATTAACACTTATTAATATGAATAAGCCACGATAGGCCTTAACTCGGTTTAAGATTGGAACCAGATTTCTTCTGCGCCCGTGTCGCACCGACCGGGCCCCCCGTCGCCACGTTAATATTAATAATAAGGCGTTAAGAATAAAAATAGAGAAGAATAAGCTTCAAATGCTATTCAAAAGTTTTATTTCTTTGGGCGGCAGCAGTACCCGTTTTTGACCACAGGAGGGCAGTGTTTCCCGTCCCATAGCATTACCAGGGAAGCCGTCGTAGGCCACTTGCCCAGGATCGGGACACCGAGAAGCTAAGCCCCAAAGCGCAGAGCGTCAGCCAAAGGGTCGCCACTCTATGCTCCTCCGAAAGGGACGGGCCGCTTCCCTCGGCCTTCTGCGCATGTCGGCCGGCTGGTTCTTCACGAGTAATCTGCGAGAGGCCCTCTCTGGACGGCGGGCTTCCTGCCCGTCGGTATCGGCCGTCCCCCAGGTGCTGCGGTAAAAGGACCTTTCCATCATGTCCGACTTCCGTCCCTTCGTTCTTAATCTTTCCCCCTACTTCCTTTCGGGTAGACCTCCTCAGTATGTCCGACTTCCTGTCCGCGCAAATTCGCCGTCCTCCAGGGTCTTTAAATTGCGACCTTCCCAATATGGCCGACTTCCGGTCCGTCCTTCTTAATCGTCCTTCCACTTCCTTTTTTTCGGGGACCTTCTGGGCAGGGCGGACTCCACGTCCGATCAACGAGGTAAGCCTTGAAAACCCCATTCAAAAGGCTTATTTCCCTTGGCGGCCGCAATACCCGTCCCATAGCATTTACCATCGAGGCCACCTTAGGCCTTTTCCACGGCCTCAATGCCGCTATCGCTAAGGGAGGGAAAACAGTGCCCTCCCGTGGCCAAGCCGGGTATAGCAGCCACCAAAAGAAATAAACCTTTGAAAATGGCAAAAGGGCCTCCCGTCGCCCTATTAATATTAATAAGAGGCTACTAATAAAGACGGGGGGAAAATAAATAGCCTTAAAATCCCATTTAAAAGCTTTATTTTTTTCGGCGACCGCAGTACCCGTTTTTGACCACAGGAGGGCAGAGTTTTCCGTCCCGTAGCATGACCACCGACGACGACGACGACGTTCCCAGTACGGCCGAGTTCCTGTCCATCCGCCGAGGCCGTCCCCAACTTCCTGTCCGTTCCCTGCTTTTTCCCGTGCTCTTTTCTGCACTACGTTGACGGAGCGCACGTCTACCGGCGAGGCCTCGGGAAGGAAAAAAGGAAGCCTGCTACTGCCTCAGGTGAGCCGAGCCATCCCCGCATTTCCTGATTCCAGAAAGATACCGGCTTTCTCTGTTACCTAGTTAGCGGGGGATCCCCACCTTCCCCCTCCCCCGCCTCCTCCCCGGCCACTCGTTTGGTCCTCTCCCCTAAGATGTCCGTCTGGCCTTTGGCCGCCCCCGTCCGTAAGAATGCGACCGAGAACCGGTGGCGGCGGCGGCGTCGGCGGAGGTTGTGAGACCTGGTCTCTTTGCGCTCTTTCCCTTTCAGCTATAGGGGCTAAATATGGAACGTAGAGACGAAGTTAGCTTGTTTTAATAACACACTTCGGGGTCGTTTACGCGAGCTCAGCCGCGACTTCTTTTTAGCTCCTTTTTAGAGGCGGGGCCGGCGGGACACGCTCCAGGCTTTTGGCGTCCGGGTCGGGAAGGGGGTTCCGACCCGTCTCGGGGGTCTCCTCGAAGGCTGCCAAGCAAGGCAGCCGTTGAATGGTGTTTTCCCAGCGCCCGAGTCCCGGATGTAGAAGAACCAGTCGTATCGCGCTTCCCTGTGTTACACCTTAAGAGGTTGCTCCTAAAAGTGCACCCCGCTCGCCCCCTTCAAGCAAATCCAGGTGTTTTTATTCAAGAATAGTTTTGTTTGTCCTGCCCTGCTATTTCTTTAAGGAGATCGTACGTATGTAGGTTTGTATTTAGGTTTGATGTTTCTAAACTATATTTCTTAGAGATCCCTATGTATTAATCTAGGCGCAATATCAAATCTCTATTTGAAATTGTGTGCATTTTTATTAAGAAACGATCAATATAAAAATAAATGCAGTTTATTTTGAAACTGTGTATAACCTATCGTTCCCTTCTAGGTTTATCATTTAAAGGATGGATAAAAGGGATGAGACGTGAGAAGTTGCAACTAATGGCTTTTATTATTTTGTTCGCCGTCCATCTAACTTTGTAGACCTTCGTCCAAAACAAGTCAGGGTTAGGACGGATAGGAGATTCCTTCCTTTCCTCTCCAGGTTGCCGTAAACAGCCCACCCACCGCCCAGAGGTAAGAGAAAGGAAAAGCAGGTCTCTCTGGGGGCAGCAGGAGACCCGGGTCTTTGCAGAGTCCAGCTTGCAATTTAGCTAACTTCCCGCAGGCTGATGTAGCGGCCAGGAGGAAGGGTGGGGACGCCTGCCGGCTGAAAGCTTCAGCCTTTTTGGAAAAGGCAGTGGAGAAAGGAGGTCACGCTCCCTGGATTTCCAGCCTAGAGCCTCTGCCGGATGGGTGACACCCCCCCCCTTGCTGTGGCTGTTAAGAAGGAATTGGGGGGAAACAGGTAAGTTGTCCTTGAGGATTCCCCCCCCCCTTTTTGCCACTTTCAGTGAGGTTAAGGCTTTTCCTTTTAAAGAGACAGGGATGGAAATGGAGTAAGGTTGGGAGCCCAGTAAAAACCCCAAGAGGAAGCGGGAAACAGGATGGGAGGTTGCGATCGCCACCGCTCCTCTCAATATTGCAGTTTTGGTGGGAAATAGCGGGAGGGATAGCGTTTTAAGAAGCACTTTGATGGTAGAAGAAACAAAAGCTGGCGAGATATAAAATAACTTAGAAACAAACGTACCCAATGTAAACTTAGAAATAACTATAAAGATAGATTACATCTTAAACCTTAGCGTAATAAACTCTAGGAATAAACATCACTGTAAACCAGATTTTGAAAACAGTGTTAATTGCCGTCCATCTTTTTAAAATAAAAAACACAAACGCGTAACTGTAACGGCGCCTGCTTGCAACAGCAGTACTTTTGTTTTTTAAATCATCGAGGGGAAATGGGAGGAACCTTACGCCATTGAAATCAGTTCAAAGTAAGCATCAGGATAAGTTTCAGGTCGAAGCTCAGTCAAAGAGATGCAAGATTACCCTTTTTCTTCCAGGGTCCCGTCTCACAGTCCGGTTAGCTGTGCAGACAAGGCCCTTTCCTACAGGCCTAACGCTTTCCTTTTTGACCGTGGTGGTGGTGGTGTTAGTTAGAAAGCACTTGCAGGGCCATCTTAGCAACAGAATCTAAAACGGAAAGGAGGGCACGAGACAGGTAAGCGGGTAGCTTTGCAGCAAGCGGGAGGCAGATGAAGCCCATTGTGATTCCGGTAGCCTTTTGGTCCTATCGAGTCAGCACTGTTTTTCCGAGCCCAGGGGCAACTTCGGTAGCTGTGTTGCATTTGTCTTTATCCCTCTTTTGGGGCAAGAAGGTCAAAGGTTGAGGGGTCAGGTCAAAAATCAAGGGGTCAGGTCAAAGGGTTAGGGTTTTAGGGTTAGAGTTAGGGTTTTAGGGTTACGGTTAGGGCAGGGGGTAGGCAACCTTGGCTCTTTTATGACTCGTGGACTTCCTGTATCAATCTTTTTTATTGATTGTTTCCATCAACATATGTTAACTTTTCCAATCTACAAGTTGCCTGGAGTTTGCTAAGCTAATAGATGTTCAATTCCTAATCCTTCTTTCTTTGCTGTAACCAAGAATAAAATAAATTCCAAATTTGATAGCAGTCCGTATGTTCTTTGTACGACTCGTGGACTTCAACTCCCTTATTAATATTAGGCCATCCTAGGCTTTCTTAACTAGGTTTAAGGCTTTTGAAGCAGATTTCTTCTTCCGCGACTGCGTTGCAGCCAACGGGCCTCCCCTGGCCCTATTAATGAGGTGTTAATACCATTCATAAAGTATGGTTAAACGGGCTCAAAACTTTGATGAGCCGATTTTATTAGATACACGGGAGATCATTTGGGTGAGGAATGTTAAATTTACTCAAGCTCAAAATTTAGGAGAAAATTTCTAGAAAATGTTTTGTAGGTGGCACCTTGATCCACAAAAGATGTCTCGTACGTATCCAAATGTGCAGCCCAAATGCTGGAGACGCGGTTGTTTGGATGCAACGTATTATCACATTTGGTGGTCATGTAGAAATATAAAGGCTTTCCGGATCAAGATTTGGTGGAACATTCAGAAGATTTTTAATAGAAGGATAAATATTACACCACAATTGTTTTTGTTAGGTATTATTGCCGATTGCGACGGCAAAGAGATTATTTTGATGTTGAACTTAATCACAGCGGCAAGGTGCTGATTGGGCAATATCGGAAGAAGGATTCTTTGCCTACTATAGAAGAATGGTTTTCTAAAGTTTCTTATTTATCAGAAATGGGAAAAATTTCGGCTTATCCGAAAGACCATTCACAAGAGAGATACATTTCAGCGTGGAAAAGACGGGTAGATTTTGTACAGAATAAATATGGAATTAAAAAGTATTATTTAGCTTTTGAATAACTTAGGTTTAAGGGTAACGGTTAGAATTTTTGTTTTTACGTATTGGAGTTAAAGTATTTAAAAATTTCTTTTTTAGGATGTACGTATAATTGTTTGATGTTTATTTAATTTGTATGGTTTTTTTTTAACCCTGTATTCAGCTCTGGGAAGGAGGGGGGAGGGTAATGGGGGGGTGGGAGGGGGGTAGCATTTTATTGTAAAACTTTAAAAATTTTCAATTAAAAAAAAATACTATTAATACAGATAGAGAATACCGTCATTTTAAAACGCCATTAAAAAGGTTTATTTCTTTGGGTGGCCGCAATACCGATTTATGAGCACAGGAGGGCACAGTTTTCTGTCCCATAGCTTTGGCTGGGAGTCCATCCTAGGCCTTTTTAATGGCCTCCATCCTATAGCTAAGGCAGGGGTAAGGCAACCTTGGCTCTTTGATGACTGGTGGACTTCAACTCCCAGAATTCCTGAGCCAGCCCTGCTAAGGGACGGAAAACTGGTCAAATCAGATACCGTAGCCACAAAAATAAATAAACCTCTTTAATGGCGTTTTAAGATGATTATTGTCGATT
>NW_024099071.1:0-6482 GCF_016545835.1 Crotalus tigris
GTTAGGTACCATGAACTCGTAGAGAAAATGAAATGTGCCAACAAACTCGGAGTGCTTGGGTATGGTTAGGATGGCACTGAATTTTCTATCCTGCGCTATCTATGTTTCCTGGTAAAATACATAGGAAAATCCCATTGGAGGAGAATTCCACTTAGTGTTAGGGTTATGTTACCATGAACTCAAAGAGCAAAATGAACATCGCCAACAAACTCGTAGCGCTTGGGTGTGGTTAGGAAGGCACTAACCTTTCTAGGCTGCCCTATCTATGCTTCCTGGTAAAATACATGGGAAAATCCCATTGGAGGAAAATTCCACTTAAGGTTAGGGTTAGCTTACCATGAACTCAAAGAGCAAAATGAACATCGCCAACAAACTCGGAGTGCTTGGGTACGGTTAGGAGGGCACTGACTTTTCTAGGCTGCCCTATCTTTGTTTCCTGGTAAAATACATAGGAAAATCCCTTTGAAGCAAAATTCCACTTAGAGTTAGGATTAGTTCACCATGAACTCATAGAGCAAAATGGACATCGCCAACACACTCGGAGTACTTGGGTATTCTTAGGAGGGCACTGACTTTTCTAGGCTGCCTAACTCTTGTTTCCCTGGTAATACATGGAAATCCTTTGAGTCAAAAAATTCCACTTAGAGTTAGATTAGTTCACCATGACTCATAGAGCAAAATGGACCATCGCCAACAGACACTCATACTTGGGTATTCTTAGAGGGTCACGTATAGTTTCTACTTGCCCTATCTATGTTTCCTAGAAAAATTTATGGAAAAATCCCATGGGAGGAAATTCTACTTAGGGTTAGGATTAGGTAACCATCAAACCCTTAAAGTCAAATTACATCGCCAACAAACCGATGCTAGGGTACGGTTAGAATGGCACTGAATTTTCTACCCTGCGCTATCTATGTTTCCTGCTAAAATACATAGGAAAATCCCTTTGGAGGAAAATTCCACTTAGGGTTAGGGTTAGGTTACCATGAACTCGTAGAGCAAAATGAACAGTGCCAACAAACTCGGAGTGCTTGGGAATTATGAGGAGACCACTGACTTCTGTAGGCTGCCTATCTATGTTTCCTGGTAAAATAAATGGGAAAATCCCATTGTATGAAAAATGCCACTTAGGGTTATGGTTAGGTTACCATAAACTCGTAGAGCAAAATGAACATTGCCAACAAACTCGGAGTGCTTGGGTACGGTTAGGAGGGCACTGACTTTTGTAGGCTGCCCTATCTATGTTTCCTGGCAAAATAAATGGGAAAATCCCATTGGATGAAAAATTCCACTTAGGGTTATGGTTAGGTTACCATAAACTCGTAGAGCAAAATGAACAGTGCCAACAAACTCGGAGTGCTTGGGTATGGTTAGGATGGCACTGAATTTTCTAGCCTGCACTATCTATGTTTCCTGGTAAAATACATGGGAAAATCCCATTGGAGCAAAATTCCACTTAATGTTAGAGTTATGTGACCATAAACTCATAGAGCAAAATGGTCATTGCCAACACACTCAGAGTGCTTGGGAATTATTAGGAGCGCACTGACTTTTGTAGGCTGCTCTATCTATGTTTCCTGGTAAAATACATGGGGAAATCCTTTTGGAGGAAAATTCCACTTAGGGTTAGGGTTAGGTTACCATGAATTCGTAGAGCAAAATGAACAGTGCCAACAAACTCGGAGTGCTAGGGTATGGTTAGGATGGCATTCAATTTTCTATCCTGCGCTATCTATGTTTCCTGGTAAAATACATAGGAAAATCCCATTGGAGGAAAATTCCACTTAGGGTTAGGGTTAGGTTACCATGAACTCATAGAGCAAAATGAACAGAGCCAACAAACTCGGAGTGCTTGGGTACGGTTATGATGGCACTGACTTTTCTAGGCTGCCGTATCTATGTTTCCTGGTAAAATAAATGGGAAAATCCCATTGGATGAAAAATTCCACTTAGGGTTATGGTTAGGTTACCATACACTCGTAGAGCAAAATGAACAGTGCCAACAAACTCGGAGTGCTTGGGTATGGTTAGGATGGCACTGAATTTTCTAGCCTGCACTATCTATGTTTCCTGGTAAAATACATGGGAAAATCCCATTGGATGAAAAATTCCACTTAATGTTAGAGTTATGTGACCATAAACTCATAGAGCAAAATGGTCATTGCCAACACACTCAGAGTGCTTGGGAATTATTAGGAGCGCACTGACTTTTGTAGGCTGCTCTATCTATGTTTCCTGGTAAAATACATGGGGAAATCCTTTTGGAGGAAAATTCTAATTAGGGTTAGGGTTAGGTTACCATGAACTCATAGAGCAGAATTAACATCGCCAACAAACTCGGAGTGCTAGGGTACGGTTATGATGGCACTAACTTTTCTAGGCTGCCGTATCTATGTTTCCTGGTAAAATAAATGGGAAAATCCCATTGGATGAAAAATTCCACTTAGGGTTATGGTTAGGTTACCATAAACTAGTAGAGCAAAATGAACAGTGCCAACAAACTCGGAGTGCTTGGGTATGGTTAGGATGGCACTGAATTTTCTAGCCTGCACTATCTATGTTTAATGGTAAAATACATGGGGAAATCCCATTGGAGCAGAATTCCACTTAATCTTAGAGTTGGGTGACCATAAACTCATAGAGCAAAATGGACATCGCCAACACACTCAGAGTGCTTGGGAATTATTAGGAGAGCACTGACTTTTGTAGGCTGCCCTATCTATGTTTCCTGGCAAAATAAATGGGAAAATCCCATTGGATGAAAAATTCCACTTAGGGTTATGGTTAGGTTACCATAAACTCGTAGAGCAAAATGAACATTGCCAACAAACTCGGAGTGCTTGGGTATGGTTAGTAGAGCACTGAGATTTCTAACCTGCGCTATCTATGTTTCCTGGTAAAATACATACGAAAATCCCTTTGGAGGAAAATTCCACTTAGGGTTAGGGTTAGGTTACCATGAACTCGTAGAGCAAAATGAACAGTGCCAACAAACTCGGAGTGCTTGGGTATGGTTAGGATGGCACTGAATTTTCTAGCCTGCACTATCTATGTTTCCTGGTAAAATACATGGGGAAATCCCATTGGAGCAAAATTCCACTTAATCTTAGAGTTGGGTGACCATAAACTCATAGAGCGAAATGGACATCGCCAACACACTCAGAGTGCTTGGGAATTATTAGGAGAGCACTGACTTTTGTAGGCTGCCCTATCTATGTTTCCTGGCAAAATAAATGGGAAAATCCCATTGGATGAAAAATTCCACTTAGGGTTATGGTTAGGTTACCATAAACTCGTAGAGCAAAATGAACATTGCCAAAAAACTCGGAGTGCTTGGGTATGGTTAGTAGAGCACTGAGCTTTCTAACCTGCGCTATCTATGTTTCCTGGTAAAATACATACGAAAATCCCTTTGGAGGAAAATTCCACTTAGGGTTAGGGTTAGGTTACCATGAACTCGTAGAGCAAAATGAACAGTGCCAACAAACTCGGAGTGCTTGGGTATGGTTAGTAGAGCACTGAGCTTTCTAACCTGTGCTATCTATGTTTCCTGGTAAAATACATAAGAAAATCCCTTTGGAGGAAAATTCCACTTAGGGTTAGGGTTAGGTTACCATGAACTCGTAGAGCAAAATGAACAGTGCCAACAAACTCGGAGTGCTTGGGTATGGTTAGGATGGCACTGAATTTTCTAGCCTGCACCATCTATGTTTCCTGGTAAAATACATGGGAAAATCCCATTGGAGCAAAATTCCACTTAATGTTAGAGTTATGTGACCATAAACTCATAGAGCAAAATGGTCATTGCCAACACACTCAGAGTGCTTGGGAATTATTAGGAGCGCACTGACTTTTGTAGGCTGCTCTATCTATTTTTCCTGGTAAAATACATGGGGAAAACCTTTTGGAGGAAAATTCCAATTAGGGTTAGGGTTAGGTTACCATGAACTCATAGATCAGAATGAACATCGCCAAGAAACTCGGAGTGCTAGGGTACGGTTATGATGGCACTGACTTTTCTAGGCTGCCGTATCTATGTTTCCTAGTAAAATAAATGGGAAAATCCCATTGGATGAAAAATTCCACTTAGGGTTATGGTTAGGTTACCATAAACTCGTAGAGCAAAATGAACAGTGCCAACAAACTCAGAGTGCTTGGGTATGGTTAGGATGGCACTGAATTTTCTAGCCTGCACTATCTATGTTTCCTGGTAAAATACATGGGGAAATCCCATTGGGGGCAATATTCCACTTAATCTTAGAGTTGGGTGACCATAAACTCATAGAGCAAAATGGACATCGCCAACACACTCAGAGTGCTTGGGAATTATTAGGAGAGCACTGACTTTTGTAGGCTGCCCAATCTACGTTTCCTGGTAAAATAAATGGGAAAATCCCATTGTATGAAAAATTCCACTTAGGGTTATGGTTAGGTTACCATAAACTCGTAGAGCAAAATGAACATTGCCAACAAACTCAGAGTGCTTGGGTATGGTTAGTAGGGCATGAGCTTTCTAATCTGCGCTATCTATGTTTCCTGGTAAAATACATAGGAAAATCCCTTTGGAGGAAAATTCCACTTAGGGTTAGGGTTAGGTTACCATGAACTCGTAGAGCAAAATGAAATGTGCCAAAAACTCGGAGTGCTTGGGTATGGTTAGGATGGCACTGAATTTTCTATCCTGCGCTATCTATGTTTCCTGGTAAAATACATAGGAAAATCCCATTGGAGGAGAATTCCACTTAGGGTTAGGGTTAGGTTACCATGAACTCAAAGAGCAAAATGAACATCGCCAACAAACTCGTAGAGCTTGGGTGTGGTTAGGAAGGCACTAACCTTTCTAGGCTGCCCTATCTATGCTTCCTGGTAAAATACATGGGAAAATCCCATTGGAGGAAAATTCCACTTAAGGTTAGGGTTAGCTTACCATGAACTCAAAGAGCAAAATGAACATCGCCAACAAACTCGGAGTGCTTGGGTACGGTTAGGAGGGTACTGACTTTTGTAGGCTGCCCTATCTATGTTTCCTGGTAAAATACATGGGAAAATCCCATTGGAGAAATATTCCACTTAGGTTTAGGGTTAGGTTACCGTGAACTCCAAGAGCAAAATGAACCTCGCCAACAAATTCGGAGTGCTTGGGTACGGTTAGGAGGGCACTGACTTTTCTAGGCTGCCCTATCTTTGTTTCCTGGTAAAATACATAGGAAAATCCCTTTGAAGCAAAATTCCACTTAGAGTTAGGATTAGTTCACCATGAACTCATAGAGCAAAATGGACATCGCCAACAAACTCGGAGTACTTGGGTATTCTTAGGAGGGCACGTATATTTCTACATTGCCCTATCTATGTTTCCTAGAAAAATTTATGGAAAAATCCCATGGGAGGAAAATTCTACTTAGGGTTAGGATTAGGTAACCATCAACCCTTAAAGTAAAATGAACATCGCCAACAAACTCGGAGTGCTTGGGTATGGTTAGGATGGCACTGAATTTTCTACCCTGCGCTATCTATGTTTCCTGCTAAAATACATAGGAAAATCCCTTTGGAGGAAAATTCCACTTAGGGTTAGGGTTAGGTTACCATGAATTCGTAGAGCAAAATGAACAGTGCCAACAAACTCGGAGTGCTAGGGTATGGTTAGGATGGCATTCAATTTTCTATCCTGCGCTATCTATGTTTCCTGGTAAAATACATAGGAAAATCCCATTGGAGGAAAATTCCACTTAGGGTTAGGGTTAGGTTACCATGAACTCATAGAGCAAAATGAACAGAGCCAACAAACTCGGAGTGCTTGGGTACGGTTATGATGGCACTGACTTTTCTAGGCTGCCGTATCTATGTTTCCTGGTAAAATAAATGGGAAAATCCCATTGGATGAAAAATTCCACTTAGGGTTATGGTTAGGTTACCATACACTCGTAGAGCAAAATGAACAGTGCCAACACACTCAGAGTGCTTGGGAATTATTAGGAGCGCACTGACTTTTGTAGGCTGCTCTATCTATGTTTCCTGGTAAAATACATGGGGAAATCCTTTTGGAGGAAAATTCTAATTAGGGTTAGGGTTAGGTTAAGATGAACTCATAGAGCAGAATGAACATCGCCAACAAACTCGGAGTGCTAGGGTACGGTTATGATGGCACTGACTTTTCTAGGCTGCCGTATCTATGTTTCCTGGTAAAATAAATGGGAAAATCCCATTGGATGAAAAATTCCACTTAGGGTTATGGTTAGTTTACCATAAACTAGTAGAGCAAAATGAACAGTGCCAACAAACTCGGAGTGCTTGGGTATGGTTAGGATGGCACTGAATTTTCTAGCCTGCACTATCTATGTTTACTGGTAAAATACATGGGGAAATCCCATTGGAGCAAAATTCCACTTAATCTTAGAGTTGGGTGACCATAAACTCATAGAGCAAAATGGACATCGCCAACACACTCAGAGTGCTTGGGAATTATTAGGAGAGCACTGACTTTT
>NW_024099072.1:0-8598 GCF_016545835.1 Crotalus tigris
TTCATGCTTAAAAATGGGGCTTTTTCTAGTTTTCAAAAATTGAGCCGTTTTGGTGTCCAGGGAAGGAAATTTCTGATGCCGGGGTCAGGGATTTTTGTGCTCAGGACGTGAAAATTTTTTTTTGACCCAAATGTAAAAACGGACCTCGGAATGGGATTCGGGGTTAAATTTCATGCTTAAAAATGGTGCTTTTTCTAGTTCTTAAAAATTGAGCTGTTTTGGTGTCCGGGGAAGGAAATTCCTGAGGCCGGGGTCAGGGATTTTTGTGTTCAGGAGGTGAAAATTTTTTTTGACCCACCTGTAAAAATGGACCTCGGAATGGGATTTGGGGTTAAATTTCATGCTTAAAAATGGTGCTTTTTCTAGTTTTTAAAAATTGAGCCATTTTGGTGTCCGGGGAAGGAAATTCCTGATGCTGGGGTCAGGATTTTTGTGCTCTGGAGGTGAAATTTTTTTTGACCCAAATGTAAAAACGGACATCAGAATTGGATTCAGGGTTAAATTTCATGCTAAAAAATGTGCATTTTTCTAGTCTAAAAATTGCCGTTTTCGCGTGTCCCGGAAGGAAATTCCTGCGGCCGAGTCAGGGAGTTTTGTTCGGAGGTGAAATTTTTTTTTTACCCAATGAAAAAAACGACTTCGGAAGGGTTCGGGGTTAAATTTCATGCTTAAAATGGTGCGTTTTCTAGTCTTAAAATTGAGCCGTTTTCGTGTCCGGGGAAGGAAATTCCTGATGCTGGGGTCAGGGATTTTTGTGCTCAGGAGGTGAAAATTTTTTTTTGATCCAAATGTAAAAACGGACCTCGGAATGGGATTCGGGGTTAAATTTCATGCTTAAAAATGGTGCTTTTTCTAGTTCTTAAAAATTGAGCCGTTTTCGTGTCCCGGGAAGGAAATTCCTGAGGCAGGAGTCAGGGATTTTTGTGTTCAGGAGGTGAAAATTTTTTTTTACCCAAATGAAAAAACGGACTTCGGAATGGGATTCGGGGTTAAATTTCATGCTTAAAAATGGTGCTTTGTCTAGTTCTTAAAAATTGAGCTGTTTTGGTGTCCGGAGAAGGAAATTCCTGAGGCCGGGGTCAGGGATTTTTGTGTTCAGGAGGTGAAAATTTTTTTTGACCCAACTGTAAAAATGGACCTCGGAATGGGATTCGGGGTTAAATTTCATGCTTAAAAATGGTGCTTTTTCTATTTTTTGAAAATTGAGCCGTTTTGGTGTCCGGGGAAGGAAATTCCTGATGCTGGGGTCAGGGATTTTTGTGCTCAGGAAGTGAAATTTTTTTTTTGACCCAAATGTAAAAACGGACCTCGGAATGGGATTCGGGGTTAAATTTCATGCTTAAAAATGGTGCTTTTTCTAGTTCTTAAAAATTGAGCTGTTTTGGTGTCCGGGGAATGAAATTCCTGAGGCCGGGGTCAGGGATTTTTGTGTTCAGGAGGTGAAAATTTTTTTTGACCCAACTGTAAAAATGGACCTCGGAATGGGTTTCGGGGTTAAATTTCATGCTTAAAAATGGTGCTTTTTCTAGTTTTTAAAAATTGAGCCGTTTTGGTGTCCGGGGAAGGAAATTCCTGATGCTGGGGTCAGGGATTTTTGTGCTCAGGAGGTGAAAATTTTTTTTTGACCCAAATGAAAAAACGGACCTCGGAATGGGATTCGGGGTTAAATTTCATGCTTAAAAATGGTGCTTTTTCTAGTTCTTAAAAATTGAGCCGTTTTCGTGTCCCGGGAAGGAAATTCCTGAGGCCGGGGTCAGGGATTTTTGTGTTCAGGAGGTGAAAATTTTTTTTGACCCAACTGTAAAAATGGACCTCGGAATGGGATTCGGGGTTAAATTTCATGCTTAAAAATGGTGCTTTTTCTAGTTTTTAAAAATCGAGCCGTTTTGGTGTCCGGGGAAGGAAATTCCTGAGGCCGGGGTCAGGGATTTTTGTGTTCAGGAGGTGAAAATTTTTTTTGACCCACCTGTAAAAATGGACCTCGGAATGGGATTCGGGGTTAAATTTCATGCTTAAAAATGGTGCTTTTTCTAGTTTTTAAAAATTGAGCCGTTTTGGTGTCCGGGGAGGAAATTCCTGATGCCGGGGTCAGCGATTTTTGTGCTCAGGAGGTGAAAATTTTTTTTTGACCCAAATGTAAAAATGGACCTCAGAATGGGATTCGGGGTTAATTTCATGCTTTTAAAAATGGTGCTTTTCTAGTTCGTAAAATTTAGCCGTTTTTCGTGTCCCTGTATAGGAATTCCTGATGCCGGGTTCAGGGATTTTTTGTGCTCATGGGGTGACAATTTTTTTTGACCCAAGTGTAAAAATGGACCTCGGAATGGGATTCGGGGTTAAATTTCATGCTTAAAAATGGTGCTTTTTCTAATTTTTGAAAATTGAGCCGTTTTGGTGTCCGGGGAAGGAAATTCCTGATGCTGGGGTCAGGGATTTTTGTGCTCAGGAGGTGAAAAATTTTTTTTGATCCAAATGTAAAAACGGACCTCGGAATGGGATTCGGGGTTAAATTTCATGCTTAAAAATGGTGCTTTTTCTAGTTCTTAAAAATTGAGCCATTTTCGTGTCCCGGGAAGGAAATTCCTGAGGCCGGAGTCAGGGATTTTTGTGTTCAGGAGGTGAAAATTTTTTTTTACCCAAATGAAAAAACGGACTTCGGAATGGGATTCGGGGTTAAATTTCATGCTTAAAAATGGTGCTTTTTCTAGTTCTTAAAAATTGAGCTGTTTTGGTGTCCGGAGAAGGAAATTCCTGAGGCCGGGGTCAGGGATTTTTGTGTTCAGGAGGTGAAAATTTTTTTTGACCCAACTGTAAAAATGGACCTCGGAATGGGATTCGGGGTTAAATTTCATGCTTAAAAATGGTGCTTTTTCTAGTTCGTAAAAATTGAGCCGTTTTCGTGTCCCGGGAAGGAAATTCCTGATGCCGGGTTCAGGGATTTTTGTGCTCAGAGGTTGACAATGTTTTTTGACCCAACTGTAAAAATGACCTCGAAATGGGATTCGGGGTTAATTTCAATGCTTAAAAATGTGCTTTTTCTATTTGTGAAGAATTGAGCGTTTTGGTGTCCAGGGGAATTCCTGATGCTGGGGTCAGGGAATTTGTGTGCTCAGGAGGTGGAAAGTTTCTTTTGGATCCAAATGTAAAACGGACCTCGAATTGGATTCGGGGTTAAATTTCATGCTTAAAAATGGTGCTTTTTTCTAGTTTCTTAAAATTGGAGCCTTTTTCGTGTCCCGTGAAGGAAATTCCTGAGGCCGTAGTCAGGGATTTTTGTGTTCATGAGGGAAAATTTTTTTTTACCCAAGGATGAAAAAACGGACTTCGAGGTGTTCGGGTTAAATTTCATGCTTAAAAATGGTGCTTTTTCTAGTTCTTAAAAATTGAGCTGTTTTGGTGTTCCGGGAAGGAAATTCCTGATGCCGGGGTCAGGGATTTTTGTGCTCAGGAGGTGACAATTTTTTTTGACCCAACTGTAAAAATGGACCTCGGAATGGGATTCGGGGTTAAATTTCATGCTTAAAAATGGTGCTTTTTCTAATTTTTTGAAAATTGAGCCGTTTTGGTGTCCGGGGAAGGAAATTCCTGATGCTGGGATCAGGGATTTTTGTGCTCAGGAGGTGAAAATTTGTTTTGACCCAAATGTGAAAACGGACCTCGGAATCAGATTCGGGGTTAAATTTCATGCTTAAAAATGGTGCTTTTTCTAGTTCTTAAAAAATTGAGTCCGTTTTTCGTGTCCCGGGACGGAAATTCCTGAGTGCCTCGGAGTCAGGGATTTTTTGTGTTTTCAGGAGGTGAAAATTTTTTTTTACCCAAATGAAAAAACGGACTTCGGAATGGGATTCGGGGTTAAATTTCATGCTTAAAAATGGTGCTTTTTCTAGTTTTTAAAAATTGAGCCGTTTTGGTGTCCGGGGAAGGAAATTCCTGAGGCCGGGGTCAGGGATTTTTGTGCTCAGGAGGTGACAATTTTTTTTGACCCAACTGTAAAAATGGACCTCGGAATGGGATTCGGGGTTAAATTTCATGCTTAAAAATGGTGCTTTTTCTAATTTTTGAAAATTGAGCCGTTTTGGTGTCCTGGGAAGGAAATTCCTGATACTGGGGTCAGGGATTTTTGTGCTCAGGAGGTGAAAATTTTTTTTTGATCCAAATGTAAAAACGGACCTCGGAATGGGATTCGGGGTTAAATTTCATGCTTAAAAATGGTGCTTTTTCTAATTTTTGAAAATTGAGCCGTTTTGTGTCCGGGGAAGGAAATTCCTGATGCTGGGGTCAGGGATTTTTGTGCTCAGGAGGTGAAAATTTTTTTTTTACCAAATGAAAAAACGGACTTCGGAATGGGATTCGGGGTTAAATTTCATGCTTAAAAATGGTGCTTTTTCTAGTTCTTAAAAATTGAGCCGTTTTCGTGTCCCGGGAAGGAAATTCCTGATGCCGGGGTCAGGGATTTATGTGCTCAGGAGGTGACAATTTTTTTTGACCCAAGTGTAAAAATGGACCTCGGAATGGGATTCGGGGTTAAATTTCATGCTTAAAAATGGTGCTTTTTCTAATTTTTGAAAATTGAGCTGTTTTGGTGTCCGGGGAAGGAAATTCCTGATGCTGGGGTCAGGGATTTTTGTGCTCAGGAAGTGAAATTTTTTTTTTGACCCAAATGTAAAAACGGACCTCGGAATGGGATTCGGGTTAACTTTTCATGCTTCAAAATGGTGGCTCTTTTTCTAAGTTCTTAAAAATTTGAGCCGTTTTCTGGGGTCCCGTGAAGGAAAATTCTGAGGGCAGGAGTCCATTGATTTTTGTGCTCCGGAGGTTAAAATTTTTTTTTTCACCCAAATGTAAAAACAGATGTCAGAATGGGATTCGGGGTTAAATTTCATGCTTAAAAATGGTGCTTTTTGTAGTTTTTAAAAATTTAGACCTTATGGTGTCCGGGGAAAGGAAATTCCTGATGCCGGGGTCCGGGATTTTTGAGCTCTGGAGGTGAAAATTTTTTTTTGACCAAAATATAAAAATTGATTTTAGAATGGGATTCGGGGTTAAATTTCATGCTTAAAAATGGTGCTTTTTCTAATTTTTGAAAATTGAGCCGTTTTGGTGTCTGGGGAAGGAAATTCCTGATGCTGGGGTCAGGGATTTTTATGCTCAGGAGGTGAAAATTTTTTTTTGATCCAAATGTAAAAACGGACCTCGGAATGGGATTCGGGGTTAAATTTCATGCTTAAAAATGGTGCTTTTTCTAGTTCTTAAAAATTGAGCCGTTTTCGTGTCCCGGGAAGGAAATTCCTGAGGCCGGAGTCAGGGATTTTTGTGTTCAGGAGGTGAAAATTTTTTTTTTTTACCCAAATGAAAAAACGGACTTCGGAATGGGATTCGGGGTTAAATTTCATGCTTAAAAATGGTGCTTTTTCTAGTTCTTAAAAATTGAGCTGTTTTGGTGTCCGGGGAAGGAAATTCCTGAGGCCGGGGTCAGGGATTTTTGTGTTCAGGAGGTGAAAATTTTTTTTGACCCAACTGTAAAAATGGACCTCGAAATGGGATTCGGGGTTAAATTTCATGCTTAAAAATGGTGCTTTTTCTAATTTTTGAAAATTGAGCCGTTTTGGTGTCCGGGGAAGGAAATTCCTGATGCTGGGGTCAGGGATTTTTGTGCTCAGGAGGTGAAAATTTTTTTTTGATCCAAATGTAAAAACGGACCTCGGAATGGGATTCGGGGTTAAATTTCATGCTTAAAAATGGTGCTTTTTCTAGTTCTTAAAAATTGAGCCGTTTTCATGTCCCGGGAAGGAAATTCCTGAGGCCGGAGTCAGGGATTTTTGTGTTCAGGAGGTGAAAATTTTTTTTTACCCAAATGAAAAAACGGACTTCCGGATGGATTCGGGTTAAATTCTGCTTAAAATTGTGCTTTTCTAGTTTTCTTTAAAAATTGAGCCGTTTTCCGTTCCCGGGAAAAGAAATTCCTGATTCCGGGGTCAGGGATTTATGTTTCTCATGAGGTGTGACAATTTTTTTTGACCCAGTGTAAAAATGACCTCGGAATGGGATTACGGGTGTTAAATTTCATGCTTAAAAATGGTGCTTTTTTCTATTTTTTTGAAATTGAGCCGTTTTGAGTGTCCGGGGAAGGAGATACCTGATGCTGGGGTCAGGATTTTGTGTGCGTCGAGGTGAATTTTTTTTTCGATCCAAATGGAAACGGGAACATCTAATGGGATTCGGGTTAAATTTCATGCTTAAAATGTTGCTTTTTCTAGTATCTTAAAATTGAGCCGTTTTCCGTGTCCCGAGTAACTGGAAACTTCCTGAGCCGGAGTCAGGGATTTTTGTGTTCAGGAGGTGAAAATTTTTTTTTTACCCAAATGAAAAAACGGACTTCGGAATGGGATTCGGGGTTAAATTTCATGCTTAAAAATGGTGCTTTTTCTAGTTCTTAAAAATTGAGCCGTTTTCGTGTCCCGGGAAGGAAATTCCTGATGCCGGGGTCAGGGATTTATGTGCTCAGGAGGTGACAATTTTTTTTGACCCAAGTGTAAAAATGGACCTCGGAATGGGATTCGGGGTTAAATTTCATGCTTAAAAATGGTGCTTTTTCTAATTTTTGAAAATTGAGCCGTTTTGGTGTCCGGGGAAGGAAATTCCTGATGCTGGGGTCAGGGATTTTTGTGCTCAAGAGGTGAAAATTTTTTTTTGATCCAAATGTAAAAACGGACCTCGGAATGGGATTCGGGGTTAAATTTCATGCTTAAAAATGGTGCTTTTTCTAGTTCTTAAAAATTGAGCCGTTTTCGTGTCCCGGGAAGGAAATTCCTGAGGCCGGAGTCAGGGATTTTTGTGTTCAGGAGGTGAAAATTTTTTTTGACCCAAGTGTAAAAATGGACCTCGGAATGGGATTCGGGGTTAAATTTCATGCTTAAAAATGGTGCTTTTTCTAATTTTTGAAAATTGAGCCGTTTTGGTTTCCGGGGAAGGAAATTCCTGATGCTGGGGTCAGGGATTTTTGTGCTCAGGAGGTGAAAATTTTTTTTTGATCCAAATGTAAAAACGGACCTCGGAATGGGATTCGGGGTTAAATTTCATGCTTAAAAATGGTGCTTTTTCTAGTTCTTAAAAATTGAGCCGTTTTCGTGTCCCGGGAAGGAAATTCCTGAGGCCGGAGTCAGGGATTTTTGTGTTCAGGAGTTGAAAATTTTTTTTTACCCAAATGAAAAAACGGACTTCGGAATGGGATTCAGGGTTAAATTTCATGCTTAAAAATGGTGCTTTTTCTAGTTCTTAAAAATTGAGCCGTTTTCGTGTCCCGGGAAGGAAATTCCTGATGCCGGGGTCAGGGATTTATGTGCTCAGGAGGTGACAATTTTTTTAGACCCAAGTGTAAAAATGGACCTCGGAATGGGATTCGGGGTTAAATTTCATGCTTAAAAATGGTGCTTTTTCTAATTTTTGAAAATTGAGCCGTTTTGGTGTCCGGGGAAGGAAATTCCTGATGCTGGGGTCAGGGATTTTTGTGCTCAAGAGGTGAAAATTTTTTTTTGATCCAAATGTAAAAACGGACCTCGGAATGGGATTCGGGGTTAAATTTCATGCTTAAAAATGGTGCTTTTTCTAGTTCTTAAAAATTGAGCCGTTTTCGTGTCCCGGGAAGGAAATTCCTGAGGCCGGAGTCAGGGAGTTTTGTGTTCAGGAGGTGAAAATTTTTTTTTACCCAAATGAAAAAACGGACTTCGGAATGGGATTCGGGGTTAAATTTCATGCTTAAAAATGGTGCTTTTTCTAGTTTTTAAAAATTGAGCCGTTTTGGTGTCCGGGGAAGGAAATTCCTGAGGCCGGGGTCAGGGATTTTTGTGCTCAGGAGGTGACAATTTTTTTTGACCCAACTGTAAAAATGGACCTCGGAATGGGATTCGGGGTTAAATTTCATGCTTTAAAATGGTGCTTTTTCTAATTTTTGAAAATTGAACCGTTTTGGTGTCCGGGGAAGGAAATTCCTGATGCTGGGGTCAGGGATTTTTGTGCTCAGGAGGTGAAAAATTTTTTTTGATCCAAATGTAAAAACGGACCTCGGAATGGGATTCGGGGTTAAATTTCATGCTTAAAAATGGTGCTTTTTCTAGTTCTTAAAAATTGAGCCGTTTTCGTGTCCCGGGAAGGAAATTCCTGATGCCGGCTCAGGGATTTTTGTGTTCAGTAGGTGGAAAATTTTTTTTTTTTACCCAAATGAAAAAACGTACTCGGAATGGGATTCGGGTTAAATTTCATGCTTAAAATGGTGCTTGTTTCTAGTTGTAAAAATTGAGCGGTTTTGGTGTCCGTGGAGGAATTCCTGATGCCGGGGTCAGGGATTTTTGTGCTCAGGAGGTGACAATTTTTTTTGACCCAACTGTAAAAATGGACCTCGGAATGGGATTCGGGGTTAAATTTCATGCTTAAAAATGGTGCTTTTTCTAATTTTTTGAAAATTGAGCCGTTTTGGTGTCCGGGGAAGGAAATTCCTGATGCTGGGATCAGGGATTTTTGTGCTCAGGAGGTGAAAATTTGTTTTGACCCAAATGTGAAAACGGACCTCGGAATCAGATTCGGGGTTAAATTTCATGCTTA
>NW_024099073.1:0-3896 GCF_016545835.1 Crotalus tigris
TTTCACATTTTGAGTTTTCATGCTTACTTGGCTATTTGCCAACAAATGTGATAAATGCCAATGCCTATCTTTTGAAGAAAAAGTTGGATACGTAAAACACATGTTTTTTCGGGTTCCCCAGCCTTTGGGGAATCTAAGTATATGCATACTTTTCGAATTTGAGTTCAGTTTCACATTTTGAGTTTTCATGGTTACTTGGCAATTTGCCAACAAATGTGATAAATGCCAAGGCCTATCTTTTGAAGAAAAAGTTGGATACGTAAAACACATGTTTTTTCGGGTTCCCCAGAAGGTGGGGAACATGAGTATATGCATACTTTTCGAATTTGAGGTCAGTTTCACATTTTGAGTTTTCATGCTTACTTGGCTATTTGCCAACAAATGTGATACATGCCAAGGCCTATCTTTTGAAGAAAAAGTTGGATATGTGAAACACATGTTTTTTCGGGTTCCCCAGCCTATGGGGATCCTAAGTATATGCATACATTTCGAATTTGAGGTCAGTTTCACATTTTGAGTTTTCATGCTTACTTGGCTATTTGCCAACAAATGTGATAAATGCCAATGCCTATCTTTTGAAGAAAAAGTTGGATACGTAAAACACATGTTTTTTCGGGTTCCCCAGCCTTTGGGGAATCTAAGTATATGCATACTTTTCGAATTTGAGTTCAGTTTCACATTTTGAGTTTTCATGGTTACTTGGCAATTTGCCAACAACTGTGATAAATGCCAAGGCCTATCTTTTGAAGAAAAAGTCGGATACGTAAAACACATGTTTTTTCGGGTTCCCCAGCCTGTGGGGAACCTAAGTATATGCATACTTTTCGAATTTGAGTTCAGTTTCACATTTTGAGTTTTCATGCTTACTTGGCTATTTGCCAACAAATGTGATATATGCCCAAACATATCTTTTGAAGAAAAAGTTGGATACAGAAAACACATGTTTTTTCGAGTTCCCCAGAAGATGGGGAACCTGAGTATATGCATACTTTTCGAAATTGAGGTCAGTTTCACATTTTGAGTTTTCATGCTTACTTGGCTATTTTTGCCCACAAATGTGATAAATGCCACGGCCTATCTTTTGAAGAAAAAGTTGGATACGTAAAACACATGTTTTTTCCGGTTCCCCAGCCTGTGGGGAACCTATGTATATGCATACATTTCGAATTTGAGGTCAGTTTCACATTTTGAGTTTTCATGCTTACTTGGCTATTTGCCATCAAATGTGATAATTGCCCAGGCCTACCATTTGAAGGAAGGTTCGGATACGGAAAACTCATGTTTTTTCGGGTTCCTCAGCCTGGGGGGAACCTAAGTATATGCATACTTTTCGAATTTGAGTTCAGTTTCACATTTTGAGTTTTCATGCTTACTTGGCTATTTGCCCACAAATGTGATAAATGCCAAGGCCTCTCTTTTGAAGAAAAAGTTGGATACGTAAAACACATGTTTTTTCGGGTTCCCCAGCCTGTGGGGAACCTAAGTATATGCATACTTTTCGAATTTGAGGTCAGTTTCACATTTTGAGTTTTCATGCTTACTTGGCTATTTGCCAACAAATGTGATATATGCCCAAACATATCTTTTGAAGAAAAAGTTGGATACAGAAAACACATGTTTTTTCGAGTTCCCCAGAAGGTGGGGAACCTAAGTATATGCATACTTTTTGAATTTGAGGTCAGTTTCAGATTTTGAGTTTTCATGCTTACTTGGCTATTTGCCATCAAATGTGATAATTGCCCAGGCCTACCATTTGAAGGAATGTTCGGATACGGAAAACTCATGTTTTTTCGGGTTCCTCAGCCTGGGGGGAACCTAAGTATATGCATCCTTTTCGAATTTGAGTTCAGTTTCACATTTTTAGTTTTCATGCTTACTTGGCTATTTGCCAACAAATGTGATAAATGCCAAGGCCTATCTTTTGAAGAAAAAGTTGGATACGTAAAACACATGTTTTTTCGGGTTCCCCAGCCTATGGGGAACCTAAGTATATGCATACATTTCGAATTTGAGGTCAGTTTAACATTTTGAGTTTTCATGCTTACTTGGCTATTTGCCCACAAATGTGATAAATGCCAAGGCCTATCTTTTGAAGAAATAGTTGATACGTAAAACACTGTTTTTTCGGGTTTCCCCGCCTTTGGGGGACCCTAATATAGGCAATCTTTTCGAATTTGAAGTTCAGTTTTTCACATTTTGAGTTTTTCTGTTTACTTGGCAATTTGCAACAAATGTGATAAATGCCAAGGCCTATCTTTTGAAGAAAAAGTCTGATACGTAAAACACATGTTTTTTCGGGCTCCCCACCCTGTGGGGAACCTAAGTATATGCATACATTTCGAATTTGAGGTCAGTTTCACATTTTGAGTTTTCATTCTTACTTGGCTATTTGCAAACAAATGTGATATATGCCAAGGCCTATCTTTTGAAGAAAAGGTTGGATACGTAAAACACATGTTTTTTCAGGTTTCCCAGCCTATGGGGAACCTAAGTATATCTATACATTTCGAATTTGAGTCTTTTCGACTTGAGTTTTTCATTCTTACTTGGCTATTTGCCACAAATGTGATAAATGCCAAGGCTATCTTTTGAAGAAAAGGTTGATATACGTAAAACACATGTTTTTTCGGGTTTCCCCAGCCTGTGGGGACCTAAGTATTTGCATACTTTTCGAATTTGAGGTCAGTTTCACATTTTGAGTTTTCATGCTTACTTGGCTATTTGCCAACAAATGTGATAAATGCCAAGGTCTATCTTTTGAAGACAAAGTTGGATACGTAAAACTCATGTTTCTACTGGTTCCCCAGCCTGTGGGGAACCTAAGTATTTGCATACTTTTCGAATTTGAGGTCAGTTTCACATTTTGAATTTTCATGCTTACTTGGCTATTTGCCAACAAATGTGATAAATGCCTATCTTTTGAAGAAAAAGTTGGATACGGAAAACCCATGTTTTTTCGAGTTCCCCAGCCTGTGGGGAACCTAAGTATATGCATACTTTTTGAATTTGAGGTCAGTTTCACATTTTGAGTTTTCATGCTTACTTGGCTATTTGCCAACAAATGTGATAATTGCCCAGGCCTTCCATTTGAAGGAACGTTCGGATGCGGAAAACATATGTTTTTTCAGGTTCCCCAGCCTGGGGGGAACCTAAGTATATGCATACTTTTCGAATTTGAGGTCAGTTTCACATTTTGAGTTTTCATGCTTACTTGGCAATTTGCCAACAAATGTGATATATGCCAAGGCCTATCCTTTGAAGAAAAAGTTGGATAGGGAAAACTCATGTTTCTTCTGGTTCCCCAGCCTGGGGGGAACCTAAGTATATGCATACTTTTTGAATTTCAGGTCAGTTTCACATTTTCAGTTTTCATGCTTACTTGGCAATTTGCCCACAAATGTGATAAATGACCAGGCCTATCTTTTGAAGGAAAGGTTGGATACGGAAAACACATGTTTTTTCTGGTTCCCCAGAAGGTGGGGAACCTGAGTATATGCATACTTTTCGAATTTGAGGTCAGTTTCACATTTTGAGTTTTCATGCCTACTTGGCTATTTGCCAACAAATGTGATAAGTGCCCAGGCCTTCCATTTGAAGGAAAGTTCGGATACGGAAAGCACATGTTTTTTCTGGTTCCCCAGCCTGTGGGGAACCTAAGTATATGCATACTTTTTGAATTTGAGTTCAGTTTCACATTTTCAGTTTTCATGCTTACTTGGCTATTTGCCAACAAATGTGATAAATGCCAAGGCCTATCTTTTGAAGAAAAAGTTGGATATGTGAAACACATGTTTTTTTCGGGTTCCCCAGCCTATGGGGAACCTAAGTACATGCATACATTTCGAATTTGAGGTGAGTTTCACATTTTGAGTTTTCATGCTTACTTGGCTATTTCC
>NW_024099074.1:0-4466 GCF_016545835.1 Crotalus tigris
TTTTTTTTCTATTTTCTTTTTTTTTTTTTTTTTCCCCTCCTTTGCCGGGTAGACCGACGCCCGCACCCCGCACGTGGAACCCGGCTCGCCAACGTCCCTTCCCTCCTTCTGCCGGGTAGACCGGAGAGCACTCGCGCGGCCACGCCCACGCGCCAAAAACAAACATACCAATCGGTTCGCGGGTAGACACGTGCACAGGGGGCACGCGCGCGCAGACGCGCAGGGGCACGCGAGGAGAGGAGCGCTCGCGCGCGCACACACGCACTCCTAGCTACATGCGCACACGCACACGCACACACGCATAGGTACAAACGGGCAGACGCAGACAGCGCAGGGACATACTCCGCGCAGAACACACACACAGCAGTCACAGCATTCGCGGAGCTTGAGCACTCAGCGCACACCAGTCAAGGCGCACTGCCGTCGTCACGCACACGCACACACTCCGCACTGTGGGGGGCAGACGCGCCGAGAGTGCTCGCGCTGCTGGCCCACCCGTCCTGGGGTCTCTCGCTCACAGGCGGATGCGCAGCCAGACCGCGCATGCGCGCTCAAGGATACGCCCGCCCATCACTCCGCCCGTCTCCCCTGCTCTCCCACCACGCGCATATTAACTCACGCTCCGCTCACTTACTCAATGAGACGCAGGCATCGCCGACGAAGCACTCAACGCCGCAGAACCGCAGCACACGCAATCATGACACTCGCGCACACCCCATTCACTAGCCATGCACGCAGTCTCGCCTGCTCTCTCTCTCTCTCTCTCTTCTCCTCTCTCTCTCTCAGTCACGATCACACACACCACACACACACGCTCGCACACACACGCAGTCACTCACGCACGCACACACAAAAACAGAGAGAGAGATTGCTTTCCCTCCGGTTCTCCTCCTCCCGGTACACGGGGCCTCTCCCGGGTAGACCTGCGGGTAGAACGATCCCACCACCCGCCACTGTGGCAGAACGACCCCTGGTCCACTCAGGGGCGATCGCCGAGGTTCCCAGACCGTCGACGGCGGCCTCTGCGCACGCCGACGCCGTTCCGGACTCCTCCTGGCGAGCGCTGACACGTTTTCCCGTCCGCGGCGGCCAAGTACCTCCCGAAGGGAGGGAGGGAGGGAGGGAGCGAGGGAGCGAGGGAGGGAGAGAGGGAGGGAGGGAGGAAGGAAGGAAGGAAGGAAGGAAGGAAGGAAGGAATGTAGCTACGCACCTAAAGCAAAATCTCACCAGCCTTTCATGCGTTGCTCGGATTTCCCTTCGGTTCTTCTGTTCCCAGGTACACCGGGCCTCTCTTGGGTAGACCGGGCCGCTACCGACTAGACCTCTGGGTAGACCGATCCTGATGCCAGCTGCTGCGGTAGAAGGCCCCCCCCCGCTCCACGCCGGGGCGACCGCGGATTTTTCCCGAACGACCCACGGCGTGACTCTGAGCGCACCGACGCCGTTCCGGACTTCTACGGGCGACCGGCGACCGGTATGCCCGTCCGCGGCTGCTAACTGCCTCTGGGAGGGAGGGAGGTACGTACCTACCTCCCTACGTCAAAATCTCACCCTCCTGTTAGGCGATGCTCGGATTCCCCCCCACCCGGTTCGCCTGTCCCCGGGTAGACCGGGCCTCTACCGGGTAGACCTTCCGCTAGACCGATCCCGAGGCCCGGCACTGCAGCAGAACGACTCCCGGTGCACGCCGTGGCGACGGCGGAGTTGCCCGAAACGACGACGGCGGACACTCCGCACGCCGACGCCGTTCCGGGCTACTCCTGGCGACCGGCGACCGGTTTGACCGTCCGGTTCGCCTGTACACCGGGCCTCTACAGCATAGACCTACGGGTAGACCGATCCTGATGCCAGCCACCGGCAGAAGGCCCCCCCTCCCGATCCACGCCGGGGCGACCGCGGAGGTTCCCGTAACGACGACGGCGGATTCTGCGCCCCCCGAGCCGTTCCGGACTTCTCCTGGCGACCGGTGACCGGTATGCCCGTCCGCGGCAGCCAAGTGCCTCCGGAAGGCAGGGAGGAAGGAAGGAACGGAGGTACATACGTCAAAATCTCACCCTCCTGTTTGGCGATGCTCGGATTTCCCCCCGGTTCGCCTGTTCCCGGGTACACCGGGCCTCTTGCGGGTAGACCGGGCCTCTACCGGGCAGACCTGCAGCTAGACCTATCCCGATTCCCGGCACTGCATCAGAACGACTCCCGGTGCACGCCGTGGCGACGGCGGAGTTTCCCGAAACGACGACGGCGGACACTCCGCACGCCGACGCCGTTCCGTGCTACTCCTGGCGACCGGCGACCGGTTTGACCGTCCGGTTCGCCTGTACACCGGGCCTCTACAGAATAGACCTACGGGTAGACCGATCCTCATGCCAGCCACTGGCAGAAGGGCCCCGCCCCCGCCCTCGATCCACGCCGTGGCGACCGCGCAGGTTCCCGTAACGACGACGGCGGATTCTGCGCCCACCACGCCGTTCCGGACTTCTCCTGGCGACCGGTGACCGGTATGACCGTCCGCGGCAGCCAAGTGCCTCCGGAAGGAAGGAAGGAAGGAAGAGGAGGGAGGGAGGGAGGAGGGAGGACGGAGGCCCTACTTCAAATCTACATCCTCCTGTAAGGCGATGCTTCTCCTCGGTTTCCCCTTCCGTTCGCCGTCCCCGGGTAACCGGGCCTCTACCGGGAGACCTTCAGCCAGACCGATCCCGAGGCTCGGCACTGCAGCAGACCGACTCCCGGTGCACGCCGTGGCGACGGCGGAGTTTCCCGGACCGACGACGGCGGACACTCCGCACGCAGACGCCGTTCCGGGCTACTCCTGGCGACCGGCGACCGGTTTGACCGTCCGCGGTAGGGAGGCAGGCAGGCAGGCAGGCAGGCAGGCAGGCAGGCAGGCAGGAACCTACGGGAAAATCAATCAGGCGATGCACGGATTCCCCACCGGCCCCCTTGTAGACCGGACCTCTGCCGGGTAGACCTTCGGGTAGACCGGGCCGTACGCACGACCCTGCCACAGAACGCTCTCAGGTCGACGCCGGGGCGACCGCGGAGGTCGCCGGAAGGACGCCGGTGAAGTACGGGCACGCCGACGCCCTTTCGGAGCCCTCCTGGCGACCGGCGACCGGCGGCGGCCAAGTGCCTCCGAGCTCTCTCGGTATACCCCGGAAGACGCCAAGGGGAAGGCCGTGCCGGGCCGAGCCGGCACAGGCTTCCAGGAGCCCCGGCCTCGCCGGCCGCCTAGCCCTCGGCCAACCTCCGGTACGGAGAACGGCGCCCGCCTTAGATTTGTGCGCGGAGATTTCTTGCGACAGGGCCAGCCGTAACCATGACCGGACCCTCTTACCGCCACTTGTCTCCGATCGATCTCGGACACCTTGGTCGCCTCGGGGAGGGACCTCCGCGGGCCGCCCCGACCCGGGTCGGTGTTCAGGCGGAGCGGACGCCTCCCACCCCGCCTCTGGTGACCGTACCGCGCTTAACACGTGGCGCCCGTATTCCTCCTCCGGGGGTTTCCGCGCCCTGGCTTCCCCTACTCTGCGGGCCGTGGCGTTCCGTCGGCCCCGCGCTGTGGGGCGCAGCCGTCCTTTTTCTGCGGGGTGGCTCGTGCGTCGCCGGGTGCCCGGCCGTCCCAGGCCGCGGCTCCGCCGCTGACGTTCGTCTGCCTCCGCGAGGGTGCGACTTTTCTCTATCGTGTCTGCGAGCGGCCGTCCCAGAGAGACCCCCCCTGGCCGGGGCGAGCGGGACACCCAGCCTCAGCGCCCGCCCCGGCGCCACCGCCTCGAGTGCCGCGTTACCCTCTCCGGCCCCGCCACGCGGCGGAGAGGGTGACCCGGAGCCGGGCCCACCCCACCGGCACGCCTCGGCCGGCCGGCCGGCTCCGATCCCGCGCAGCTTCGGCGGCTACCTGGTTGATCCTGCCAGTAGCATATTCTTGTCTCAAAGATTAAGCCATGCATGTCTAAGTACACACGGGCGTGACAGTGAAACTGCGAATGGCTCATTAAATCAGTTATGGTTCCTTTGGTCGCTCCCACCGTTACTCGGATAACTGTGGTAATTCTAGAGCTAATACCTGCCGACGAGCGCTGACCTCCGGGGATGCGTGCATTTATCAGACCAAAACCAACCCGGGCTCGCCCCGGCCGCTTTGGTGACTCTAGATAACCTCGGGCCGATCGCACGCCCACGTGGCGTCGACGACGCATTCGAACGTCTGCCCTATCAACTTTCGATGGTACTTTCTGCGCCTACCATGGTGACCACGGGTAACGGGGAATCAGGGTTCGATTCCGGAGAGGGAGCCTGAGAAACGGCTACCACATCCAAGGAAGGCAGCCGGCGCGCAAATTACCCACTCCCGACGCGGGGAGGTAGTGACGAAAAATAACACTACAGGACTCTTTCGAGGCCCTGTAATTGGAATGAGTCCACTTTAAATCCTTTAACGAGGATCCATTGGAGGGCAAGTCTGGTGC
>NW_024099075.1:0-2174 GCF_016545835.1 Crotalus tigris
TGTGGGCAACCTGAGTATATGCATACATTGCGATTTGTAGGTCAGTTTCACATTTTGAGTTTTCATGCTTAATTGGCTTATTTGCCAACAATTGTGATATTAGCGCAGGCCTACCTTTTGAAGGAAAGGTCAGATACGGAAAACACATGTTTTTTCGGGTTCCCCCATCTGTGGGCAACCTGAGTATATGCATACATTTCGAATTTGAGGTCAGTTTCACATTTTGAGTTTTCATGCTTAATTGGCTATTTGCCAACTTGTGATATTGGGCCCAGGCCTCCTTTGAAGGAAGGTCAGATCGGAAAACACATGTTTTTTCGGTTCTCCAACCTGTGGGGCAAACTGATATATGCATACATTTCGAATTTGAGGTCAGTTTCACATTTGAGTTTTCATGCTTAATTGCTTATTTGCCAACAATTGTGATATTGGCCCAGGCCTACCTTTTGAAGGAAAGGTCAGATACGGAAAACACCTGTTTTTTGGGGTTCCACAAACTGGAGAAACTGAGTATATGCCTACATTGCGAATTTGAGGTCAGTTTCACATTTTGAGTTTTCATCCTGAATTGGCCATTTGCCAACAATTGTGATACTGGCCCAGGCCTACCTTTTGAAGGAAAGGTCAGATACTGAAAACACATGTTTTTTGGGGTTCCACAAACTGTGGAGAAACTGAGTATATGCATACATTTCGAATTTGAGGACAGTTTCACATTTAGAGTTTTCATGCTTGATTGGCCATTTGCCAACAATTGTGATACTTGCCCAGGCCTACCTTTTGATGGAAAGGTCAGATACGCAAAACACGATTTTTCGGGTTTCCCAACCTGTGGGCAACCTGAGTATATGCATACATTGCGAATTTGAGGTCAGTTTCACATTTTGAGTTTTCATGCTAAATTGGCCATTTTCCAATTATTGTGATACTGGCCCAGGCCTACCTTTTGATGGAAAGGTCATATACGGAAAACACATGTTTTTTCGGGTTACGCAACCTGTGGGAAACCTGAGTATATGCATACATTGCGAATTTGAGGTCAGTTTCACATTTTGAGTTTTCATGCTTAATTGGCTTATTTGCCAACAATTGTGATATTAGCGCAGGCCTACCTTTTGAAGGAAAGGTCAGATCCGGAAAACACATGTTTTTTCGGGTTCCCCAATCTGTGGGCAACCTGAGTATATGCATACATTGCGAATTTGAGGTCCGTTTCACATTTTGAGTTTTCATGCTTAATTGGCTTATTTGCCAACAATTGTGATATTAGCGCAGGCCTACTTGAAGGAAAGGTCAGATACGGAAAACACATGTTTTTTCGGGTTCCCCAATCTGTGGGCAACCTGAGTATATGCATACATTTCGACTTTGAGGTCAGTTTCACATTTTCAGTTTTCATGCTTAATTGGCTTATTTGCCAACAATTGTGATATTAGCGCAGGCCTATCTTTTGAAGGAACGGTCAGATACGGAAAACACATGTTTTTTCGGGTTCCCCAATCTGTGGGCAACCTGAGTATATGCATACATTGCGAATTTCAGGTCAGTTTCACATTTTGAGTTTTCATGCTTAATTGGCTTATTTGCCAACAATTGTGATATTGGCGCAGGCCTACCTTTTGAAGGGAAAGGTCAGATACGGAAAACACATGTTTTTTCGGGTTGCCCAACCTGTGGGGAACCGGAGTATATGCATACATTTCGAATTTGAGGTCAGTTTCACATTTTGAGTTTTCATCCTGAATGGCCATTTGCCACCATTGTGATACTGGCCAGGCCTACTTTGCAGGGACAGGTTCAGATCCGTGAAACACACATGTTTTTTGGGTTCCACACATGTGGGGACCTGAGTATAGCATAAATTGCGGCATTTGAGGTCAGTTTCACATTTTGAGTTTCATTCTTAATTGATTGCCAACAATTGTGATATTGGCCCAGGCTTACCTTTTGAAGGAAAGGTCCGATATGGAAAACACATGTTTTTTCGGGTTCCCCAACCTGTGGGGAACCTGAGTATATGCATACATTTCGAATTTGAGGTCAGTTTCACATTTTGAGTTTTCATGCTTAATTGCTTATTTGCCCACAATTGTGATATTGGCCGAGACCTATCTTTTGAAGGAAAGGTTCGATACGGAAAACACATGTTTTTTCGGGTTCCCCAACCTGTGGGC
>NW_024099076.1:0-2093 GCF_016545835.1 Crotalus tigris
AAAACTTCAATTAAATTAAGGTAGCCTACAGGTTGGTGAAGCAGAAAAAACATGAATTTTCCGGATCCTACCTTTCCTTCAAATGTTAGGCTTGGGCATATATCGCAATTTTTTTGGCAAAGAGACAATAAATCATGAATTCCAAATGGGAGACTGATCTTAAATTTGAAAAGTGCGTTTACATTCAGGTTCCCTACAGGATGGGGAAGCTGAAAAATCACGTATAATCCAAATCGGACTTTTCCTTGAAAAGTTAGGCCTGGGTCTATATCTCATTTGTTGGCAAACAGCGAATTCTGAAAAGTCCAAATGTGACACTGACCTCAAATTCGGAAAATATGCATTTGTTCAAATTTTCTACAGGATGGTGAACCCGAAAAAAACATGTCTTTTCCGGATCCAACCTTTCCGGCAAAGTTACGCCTGTCATGTTCGCAGTTTTGGCAAACAGCTAATCAATCAGAAATTTCCATATGAACTAATCTCAAATTTGAAAAGTATACATGAATTCCGGTTCCTCACAGGTGTGGAAATACGAAAAAACATGAATTTTCTGGATCCGACCTTTCCTTCAAATGTTAGGCCTGGGCAAATATCGCAATTGTTGGCAAATAACCAACTGAGCATGAAAAGGGCCAATGTGTAACTGACCTCAAATTCGAAAAATACGCATAAATTCAGGTTCCCTATAGGTTGGGGAACCTGAAGAATCATGTATTATCGAAATCAGACCTTTCCTTCAAAATTTAGGCCTGGGCTATATCGCATTTGTTGGCAAACAGCCAATTCAGTATCAAAAGTCCAAATGTGAAACTAATCTCAAATTTGAAAAGAATACATAAAGTCAGGTTCCTCAGAGGTTGGGGAATCTGAAAAAACATGTATTCTCCAAATCGACCTTTCTTCAAAAGCCTCGGCTATACCGCATTTGTTGGCTAAATTAATAAAAGTCCAAATGTGAAACTGACGCTCAAATTCGAACTACAAATAAATTGATGGAAACTGATCCTTAAATTCGAAAAAGTGTGCTGACATTGTCAGGTCGCTCCAGAGATGAGGAACCTGAAAAATCACATATAATCGAAATGACTTCCCCTTGAAAAGTTAGGCCTGGGTCTATATCGCATTTGTTTGCAAATAGCTAATTCTCAAAAGTCCAAATGTGAAACTGACGTTCGAAAACTTCAAATAAATTAAGGTAGCGTACAGGTTGGTGAAGCAGAAAAAACATGAATTTTCCGGATCCTACCTTTCCTTCAAATGTTAGGCTTGGGCATATATCGCAATTTTTTTGGCAAAGAGCCAATAAATCATGAATTCCAAATGGGAGACTGATCTTAAATTTGAAAAGTGCGTTTACATTCAGGTTCACTACAGGATGGGGAAGCTGAAAAATCACGTATAATCCAAATCGGACTTTTCCTTGAAAAGTTAGGCCTGGGTCTATATCTCATTTGTTGGCAAACAGCTAATTCTGAAAAGTCCAAATGTGACACTGACCTCAAATTCAGAAAATTTGCATTTGTTCAAATTTTCTACAGGATGGTGAACCCGAAAAAAACATGTCTTTTCCGGATCCAACCTTTCCTTCAAAAGTTAGGCCCGTCATTTCGCAGTTTGTTTGCAAACGCTAATCATCAGAAATGTCCCATATGAAACTAACCTCAAATTTGAAAAGTATACTGAAATTCAGTTCCTCACAGGTGTGGAAATACGAAAAAACATTAACATTCTGGATCCGACCTTTCCTTCAAATGTTAGGCCTGGGCAAATATCTCAATTGTTGGCAAATAACCAATATGTAACTGACCTCAAATACGAAAAAGACGCTTAAAATTCAGGTTCCCTACCGACTGGGGAACCTGAAAAAAATCAGGTATTATCGAATCAGACCTTTCCTTCAAAAGTTAGGCCTGAGTCTATATCGCATTTGTTGGCAAACAGCCAATTCAGTATAAAAAGTCCAAATGTGAAACTAATCTCAAATTTTAAAAGAATACATAAAGTCAGGTTCCTCAGAGGTTGGGGAATCTGAAAAAAACATGTATTCTCCAAATCCGACCTTTCCTTCAAAAAGCCTAGGCATATATCGC
>NW_024099077.1:0-6353 GCF_016545835.1 Crotalus tigris
TATCTTTTGAAGAAAAAGTCGGATACGTAAAACACATGTTTTTTCAGGTTCCCCAGCCTGTGCGGAACCTAAGTATATGCATACATTTCGACTTTGGGGTCAGTTTCACATTTTGAGTTTTCATGCTTACTTGGCTATTCGCCAAGAAATGTGACAAATGCCAAGGCCTACATTTTGAAGGAAAGGTTGGATACGGAAAACACATGTTTTTCCGGGTTCCGCAGAAGGTGGGGAACCTGAGTATATGCATACTTTTCGAATTTGACGTCAGTTTCACATTTTGAGTTTTCATGCTTACTTGGCTATTTGCCAACAAATGTGATAAATGCCAAGGCCTATCTTTTGAAGAAAAAGTCGGATACGTAAAACACATGTTTTTTCGGGCTCCCCACCCTGTGGGGAACCTAAGTATATGCATACATTTCGAATTTGAGGTCAGTTTCACATTTTGAGTTTTCCTGCTTACTTGGCTAATGGCCAACAAATGTGATAAATGCCCAGGCCTACCTTTTAAGGAAAGGTTGGATACGGAAAACACATGTTTTTCCGGTTCCCAGAGGTGGGAACCTGAGTATATGCATACTTTTCAATTTGAGGTCAGTTTCACATTTTGAGTTTTCATGCTTAATTGGCGAATTTGCAACAATGTGATAAATGCCGGCCTACGTATGAAGGTAAGGTTGGATAAGGAGAAACACATGTTTTTTCCGGGTTCCCCAAAGTGGGTAAACCTAGTAATGCATACATTTCAATTTGAGGTCAGTTTTCACATTTTTGAGTTTTCATGCTTACTTGCTAATGGCCAACAAATCTGATAAAGCCCATGGCCTATCTGTTGAAGTAAGGTTGGATACGGAAAACACATGTTTTTTTTCGGGTTCCCCAGAAGGTTGTGAACCTGAGTCTATCATACTTTTCGGAATTTGAGGTCATTTCCCATTTTGAGTTTTCATGCTTCTTGGCTATTTGCCAACAAATGTGATAAATGCCCAGGCCTATCTTATGAAGGTAAGGTTGGAGACGGAAAACACATGTTTTTCCGGGTTCCCCAGAAGGTGGGGAACCTAAGTATATGCATACATTTCAAATTTGAGGTCAGTTTCACATTTTGAGTTTTCCTATTTACTTGGCCAATGGCCAACAAATGTGATAAATGCCCAGGCCTACCTTTTGAAGGAAAGGTTGGATACGGAAAACACATGTTTTTCCGGGTTCCCTAGAAGGTGGGGAACCTGAGTATATGCATACTTTTCGAATTTGAGGTCAGTTTCACATTTTGAGTTTTCATGCTTACTTGGCTATTTGCCAAAAAATGTGATATATGCCCAGGCCTATCTTTTGAAGAAAAAGTCGGATACTTAAAACACATGTTTTTTCGGGCTCCCCAGCCTGTGGGAACCTAAGTATATGCTACATTTCGGAATGTGAGTCAGTTTCACATTTGTTGAGTTTCCTGCTTAATTTGGCCTAATGGCCAACAAATGTGATAAAATGCCCAGGCCTACCTTTTGAAAGAAAGGTTTGGATACGGCAAACACATGTTTTTCTTTTTTCCGGTTCCCCAGAAAATGGGAACCTAAGTATATTCATACGTGTCGAATTTGAGTCAGTTTCACATTTTGAGTTTTCATGCTTACTTGGCTTTTTGCAAACAAATGTGATATATGCACAGGCTATCTTTTGAAGAAAAGTTGGATACATAAAACACATGTTTGTTCAGGTTCCAAGCCTATGGGGAACCTATGTATATGTAACATTTCGAAGTTGAGGTCCGTTTCACATTTTTGAGTTTTATGCTTCACTTGGATATTTGCCAACAAATGTGATAAATGCCCAGCCTATCTGATGAAGGTAAGGTTGGATACGGAAAACACATGTTTTTTCGGGTTCCCCAGAAGGTGGGGAACCTGAGTATATGCATACTTTTCGAATTTGAGGTCAGTTTCACATTTTGAGTTTTCATGCTTACTTGGCTAATGGCCAAGAAATGTGATAAATGCCCAGGCCTACCTTTTGAAGGAAAGGTTGGATACGGAAAACACATGTTTTTCCGGGTTCCCCAGAAGGTGGGGAACATGAGTATATGCATACTTTTCGAATTTGAGGTCAGTTTCACATTTTCAGTTTTGATGCTTACTTGGCTATTTGCAAACAAATGTGATATATGCCCAGGACTATCTTTTGAAGAAAAAGTCGGATACGTAAAACACATGTTTTTTCGGGCTCCCCAGCCCGTGGGGAACCTAAGTATATGCATACATTTCGAATTTGAGGTCAGTTTCACATTTTGAGTTTTCCTGCTTACTTGGCTAATGGCCAACAAATGTGATAAATGCCCAGGCCTACCTTTTGAAGGTAAGGTTGGATACGGAAAACACATGTTTTTTCGGGTTCCCCAGAAGGTGGGGAACCTGAGTATATGCATGCTTTTCGAATTTGAGGTCAGTTTCACATTTTGAGTTTTCATGCTTACTTGGCTATTCGCCAAGAATTGTGATAAATGCCAAGGCCTACATTTTGAAGGAATGGTTGGATACGGAAAACACATGTTTTTCCGGGTTCCGCAGAAGGTGGGGAACCTGAGTATATGCATACTTTTCGAATTTGACGTCAGTTTCATATTTTTAGTTTTCATGCTTACTTGGCTATTTGCCAACAAATATGATAAATGCCCAGGCCTATCTTATGAAGGTAAGGTTGGATACGGAAAGCACAAGTTTTTTCGGGTTCCCCAGAGGGTGGGGAACCTGAGTATATGCATACTTTTCGAATTTGAGGTCAGTTTCACATTTTGAGTTTTCATGCTTACTTGGCTATTTGCCAAAAAATGTGATAAATGCCAAGGCCTATCTTTTGAAGAAAAAGTCGGATACGTAAAACACATGTTTTTTCGGGCTCCCCAGCCCGTGGGGAACCTAAGTATATGCATACATTTCGAATTTGAGGTCAGTTTCACATTTTGAGTTTTCCTGCTTACTTGGCTAATGGCCAACAAATGTGATAAATGCCCAGGCCTACCTTTTGAAGGAAAGGTTGGATACGGAAAACACATGTTTTTCCGGGTTCCCCAGAAGGTGGGGACCCTAAGTATATGCATACTTTTCGAATTTGAGGTCAGTTTCACATTTTGAGTTTTCCTGCTTACTTGGCTAATGGCCAACAAATGTGATAAATGCCCAGGCCTACCTATTGAAGGAAAGGTTGGATACGGAAAACACATGTTTTTTCGGGTTCCCCAGAAGGTGGGGAACCTAAGTATATGCATACTTTTCGAATTTGACGTCAGTTTCATATTTTGAGTTTTCATGCTTACTTGGCTATTTGCCAACAAATGTGATAAATGCCCAGGCCTATCTGATGAAGGTAAGTTTGGATACGGAAAACACATGTTTTTTCGGGTTCCCCAGAAGGTGGGGAACCTGAGTATATGCATACTTTTCGAATTTGAGGTCAGTTTCACATTTTGAGTTTTCATGCTTACTTGGCTAATGGCCAACAAAGGGATAAAGGCCCAGGCCCTACCTTTTGAAGGAAGGGTGGATACGGAAAAAACACATGTTTTTCCGGGTTCCAGAAGGGTGGGGAACCTGAGTATATGATACTTTTCGAATTTGAGGTCAGTTTCACATTTGGAGTTTTCATGCTTACTTGGCTATTTGCAAAACAAATGTGATATATGCCCAGGGCCTATCTTTGAAAGAAAAAAGTAAGGATACGTAAACCACATGTTTTTCAGGTTCCCAGCCTGTGCGGAACTAAGTATATGCATACATTTCGGGAAATTATCGGGGTTCAGTTTCACATTTTGAGTTTTCATGCTTACTTGGATATTTGCCAACAAATGTGACAAATGCCAAGGCCTATCTTTTGAAGAAAAAGTTGGATACGGAAAACCCATGTTTTTTCGAGTTCCCCAGCCTGTGGGGAACCTAAGTATATGTATAGTTTTCGAATTTGAGGTCAGTTTCACATTTTGAGTTTTCATGCTTACTTGGCTATTTGCCAACAAATGTGATAAATGCCAAGGCCTATCTTTTCAAGAAAAAGTTGGATAGCTGAAACACATGTTTTTTCGGGTTCCCCAGAAGGTGGGGAACCTAAGTATATGCATACATTTCTAATTTGAGGTCAGTTTCACATTTTGAGTTTTCATGCTTACTTGGCTATTTGCCAACAAATGTGATAAATGCCCAGGCCTATCTGATGAAGGTAAGGTTGGATACGGAAAACACATGTTTTTTCGGGTTCCCCAGAGGGTGGGGAACCTGAGTATATGCATACTTTTCGAATTTGAGGTCAGTTTCACATTTTGAGTTTTCATGCTTACTTGGCTAATGGCCAAGAAATGTGATAAATGCCCAGGCCTACCTTTTGAAGGAAAGGTTGGATACGGAAAACACATGTTTTTACGGGTTCCCCAGAAGGTGGGGAACATGAGTATATGCATACTTTTCGAATTTGAGGTCAGTTTCACATTTTGAGTTTTCATGCTTACTTGGCTATTTGCAAACAAATGTGATATATGCCCAGGACTATCTTTTGAAGAAAAAGTCGGATACGTAAAACACATGTTTTTTCAGGTTCCCCAGCCTGTGCGGAACCTAAGTATATGCATACATTTCGACTTTGGGGTCAGTTTCACATTTTGAGTTTTCATGCTTACTTGGCTAAGCCAACAACTGTGATAAATGCCCAGGCCTATCTTATGAAGGTAAGGTTGGATACGGAAAACACATGCTTTTTCGGGTTCCCCAGAATGTGGGGAACCTGAGCATATGCATACTTTTCGAATTTGAGGTCAGTTTCACATTTTGAGTTTTCATGCTTACTTGGCTATTTGCCAAAAAATGTGATATATGCCCAGGACTATCTTTTGAAGAAAAAGTCGGATACGTAAAACACATGTTTTTTCCGGCTCCCCAGCCTGTGGGGAACCTAAGTATATGCATACATTTCGAATTTGAGGTCAGTTTCACATTTTGAGTTTTCATGCTTACTTGGCTATTTGCCAACAAATGTGATAAATGCCTATCTTTTGAAGAAAAAGTTGGAAACGGAAAACCCATGTTTTTGCGGGTTCCCCAGAAGGTGGGGAAGCTGAGGATATGCATACTTTCGAATTTGAGAGTCAGTTTCACATTTTGAAGTTTTCAGTTTAACTGGGATACTTGACAAAAAATGTGATAAATGCCAAGGCCTATCTTTTGAAGAAAAAGTTGGATACGTGAAACACATTTTTTTTCAGGTTCCCAGCCTATGGGGAACCTTAAGTAATGTATACATTTCGAATTTGAGGTCAGTTTCACATTGTGAGTTTTCATGCTTACTTGGCTAACGGCAACAAATCGTGATAAAATGCCCAGGCCTACTTTTGAAGGAAAGGTTGGATACGGAAAAACACATGTTTTTTCGGGCTCCCCAGCCTGTGGGGAACCTAAGTATATGCATACATTTCGAATTTGAGGTCAGTTTCACATTTTTGAGTTTTCCTGCTTACTTGGCTAATGGCCAACAAATGTGATAAATGCCCAGGCCTACCTTTTGAAGGAAAGGTTGGATACGGAAAACACATGTTTTTTCGGGTTCCCCAGAAGTTGGGGAATCTAAGTATATGCATACTTTTCGAATTTGAGGTCAGTTTCACATTTTGAGTTTTCATGCTTATTTGGCTATTTCCAAACAAATGTGATATATGCCCAGGCCTATCTTTTGAAGAAAAAGTTGGATACATAAAACACATGTTTTTTCAGGTTCCCCAGCCTATGGCGAACCTATGTATATGCATACTTTTCGAATTTGAGGTCAGTTTCACATTTTGAGTTTTCATGCTTACTTGGCTATTTGCCAACAAATGTGATAAATGCCCAGGCCTATCTTATGAAGGTAAGGTTGGATACGGAAAACACATGTTTTTCCGGGTTCCCCAGAAGGTGGGGAACCTAAGTATATGCATACATTTCAAATTTGAGGTCAGTTTCACATTTTGAGTTTTCCTATTTACTTGGCTATTTGCCAACAAATGTGATAAATGCCAAGGCCTACCTTTTGAAGGTAAGGTGGATACGGAAAACATTTGTTTTTTCGAGTTCCCGAGAAGATGGGGAACCTGAGTATATGCATACTTTTCGAATTTGAGGTCAGTTTCACATTTTGAGTTTTCATGCTTACTTGGCTATTTGCCAACAAATGTGATACATGCCCAGGCCTATATTTTGAAGAAAAAGTCGGATACGTAAAACACATGTTTTTTCAGGTTCCCCAGCCTATGGGGAACTTACGTATATGCATACATTTCGAATTTTGGGTCAGTTTCACATTTTGAGTTTTCATGCTTACTTGGGCTAACGGCAACA
>NW_024099078.1:0-1504 GCF_016545835.1 Crotalus tigris
GGCATCAGGAATTTCCTTCCCCAGACACCAAACTGGCTCAATTTTTAAGAACTAGAAAAAGCACAATTTTTAAGCATGAAATTTAACCCCGAATCCCATTCTGAGGTCCGTTTTTTCATTTGGGTCAAAAAAAAATTTTCATCTCCTGAGCACAAAAATCCCTGACCCCGGCATCAGGAATTTCCTTCCCCAGACACCAAAACGGCTCAATTTTTAAAAACTAGACAAAGCACCATTTTTAAGCATCAATTTTAATCCGAATCACCATTCTGAAAGGTCCGTTTTTTACATTTGGTCAAAAAAATTTTTCACCTCTGGAGCACAAAATCCGTGGCCCCGGCATCAGGATTTCCTTCCCTGGATACCAAAACGGCTCAATTTTTGATAACTAGAAAAAGCACCATTTTTAAGCATGAAATTTAACCCCGAATCCCCTTCTGAGCTCTGTTTTTACATTTGGGTCAAAAAAAATTTTCATCTTTGGAGCAGAAAAATCCGTGGCCCCGGCATCAGGAATTTCCTTCCCTGTATACCAAAGCGGCTCAATTTTTGAAAACTAGAAAAAGCACCATTTTCAAGCATTATATTTAACACCGAATCCCATTCTGAGCTCTGTTTTTACATTTGGGTCAAAAAAATTTTTCATCTCCGGAGCACAAAAATCCGTGACCCCGGCATCAGGAATTTCCCTCCCTGGATACCAAAACGGCTCACTTTTTGAAAACTAGAAAAAGCAACATTTTTAAATCATTGAAATTAGCCCGAATCCATTCTGAGGTCCGTATTTACATTGGTTCCAAAAAAATTTTTCCACGCTCTGGAGCACAAAACATCCGTGACCCCGGCATTAGGTATTTCTTCCCTAGATACAAAACGTCTTCAATTTTTGAAAACTAGACAAAGCAACATTTTTAAGCATCAAATTTAATCCCAAATCCCATTCTGAGGTCCATTTTTACATTTGGGTCAAAAAAAGTTTTTCACCTCTGGAGCACAAAAATCCGTGACCCCGGCATCAGGAATTTCCTAGCCCGGAAACTAAAACGGCTCAATTTTGAAAACTTTAAAAAGCACCATTTTTAAGCATGAAATTTAACCCCGAATCCCATTCTGAGGTCCGTTTTTACATTTGGGTCAAAAAATTTTTTTCACCTCTGGAGCACAAACATCCGTCACCCCGGCATCAGGAATTTCCTTCCCTGAACACCAAAACAGCTCAATTTTTCAAAATTAGAAAAAGCACCATTTTTAAGCATGAAATTTAACCCCGAATCCCATTTCCGGAGCACAAAAATCCATGAACCCGGCATCAGGAATTTCCTTCCCTGAACACTAAAACAGCTCAATTTTTAAAAACTAGAAAAAGCACCATTTTTTAGCATGAAATTTAACCCCGAATCCCATTTCTGGAGCACAAAAATCCATGAACCCGGCATCAGAAATTTCCTTCCACGAACAACAAAACGGCTGAAAAATTAAAAACTAGAAAAAGCACCATTTTTAA
>NW_024099079.1:0-9006 GCF_016545835.1 Crotalus tigris
ATCAGGAATTTCCTTCCCTGTATACCAAAACGGCTCAATTTTTGAAAACTAGAAGAAGCACCATTTTTAAGCATGAAATTAAACCCCGAATCCCATTCAGAGCTCCGTTTTTACATTTGGGTCAAAAATTTTTTTTCATCTCTGGAGAACAAAAAATCCATGACCCCGGCATAAGGAATTTCCTTCCCTGGATACCAAAACGGCTCAATTTTTGATAACTAGAAAAAGCACCATTTTTAAGCATGAAATTTAACCCCGAATCCCATTCTGAGGTCCGTTTTTACATTAGAGTCAAAAATATTTTCATCTCTGGAGGACAAAAAATCCATGACCCCGGCATTAGGAATTTCCTTCCCTGTATACCAAAACGGCTCAATGTTTGAAAACTAGAAGAAGCACCATTTTTAAGCATGAAATTTAACCCCGAATCCCATTCTGAGCTCTGTTTTTACATTTGGGTCAAAAAAAAATTTTCACCTCTGGAGAACAAAAAATCCATGACCCCGGCATAAGGAATTTCCTTCCCTTGATACCAAAACGGCTCAATTTTTGATAACTAGAAAAAGCACGATTTTTAAGCATGAAATTTAACCCCGAATCCCATTCTGAGCTCTGTTTTTACATTTGGGTCAAAAAAATTTTTCATCTTTGGAGCAGAAAAATCCGTGGCCCCGGCATCAAGAATTTTCTTCCCTGTATACCAAAACGGCTCAATTTTTGAAAACTAGAAAAAGCACCATTATTAAGCATGAAATTAAACCCCGAACCCCATTCTGAGGTCCGTTTTTACATTTTAGTCAAAAAAATTTTTTCATCTCTGGAGCACAAAAATCTATGACCCCGGCATCAGGAATTTACTTCCCTGGATACCAAAACGGCTCAATTTTTGAAAATTAGAAGAAGCACCATTTTCAAGCATTATATTTAACCCCGAATCCCATTCTGAGGTCCGTTTTTACATTTCAGTCAAAAAAATTTTTTCATCTCCGGAGCACAAAAATCCTTGACCCCGGCATCAGGAATTTCCCTCCCTGGATACCAAAACGGCTCAATTTTTGAAAACTAGAAAAAGCACCATTTTTAAGCATGCAATTTAACCCCGAATCCCATTCTGAGCTCCGTTTTTACATTTGGGTAAAAAAAAAATTTTCATTTCCGGAGCACAAAAATATGTGACCGCCGCATCAGGAATTTCCCTCCCTGGATACCAAAACGGCTCAATTTTTGGGATAACAGAAAAAAGCACAATTTTAAGCATGAAATTTAACCCCGAATCCCATTCTGAGGTCCGTTTTTACATTTGGGTCAAAAAAATTTTCATCTCCGGAGCACAAAAATCCGTGACCCCGGCATCAGGAATTTCCCTCCCTGGATACCAAAACGGCTCAATTTTTGAAAACTAGAAAAAGCCACATTTTTAAGCATGAAATTTAACCCCGAATCCCATTCTGAGGTCCGTTTTTACATTTGGGTCAAAAAAAATTTTCATCTTTGGAGCAGCAAAATATATGTCCCCGGCATCAGGAATTTACTTCCCTAGATACCAAAACGGATTAATTTTTGAAAATTAGAAGAATCACCATTTTTAAGCATGAAATTTAACCCCAAATCCGATTCTGAGGTCCGTTTTTACATTTCAGTCAAAAAAAAATTTTCATCTTTGGAGCAGAAAAATACATGACCCCGGCATCAGGAATTTCCTTCCCTGTATACCAAAACGGCTCAATTTTTGAAAACTAGAAGAAGCACCATTTTTAAGCATGAAATTTAACCCCGAATACCATTCTGAGCTCCGTTTTTACATTTGGGTCAAAAAAATTTTTTCATTCTCTGGAGAACAAAAAATCCATGAACCCCGGCGTTAAGGGAATTTCCTTCCTGAGATACCAAAACGGCTCAATTTGATAACTAGAAAAAGCCCACCATTTTGAAGCATGAAATTTAACCACGAATCCATTATTGAGCTCTGTTTTTACATTTGGTCAAAAAAAATTTCACTTTGGAGCAGAAAAATCAGTGGCCCCGGCATCAAGAATTGTCTTCCACTGTAATACCCAAAACGGCTCATTTTTGAAAAACTAGGAAAAAGCACCATTATTAAGCATGAATTAAACCCCGAATCCATTCTGAGGGTCCGGTTTACCATTTCAGTCAAAAAACATTTTTTAATACTCGGAGCACAAAAATCCGTTGACACCGCATCAGGAATTTACTTCCCTGGATACCAAAACGGCTCAATTTTTGAAAATTAGAAGAAGCACCATTTTCAAGAATTATATTTAACCCCGAATCCCATTCTGAGGTCCGTTTTTACATTTCAGTCAAAAAAATTTTTTCATCTCCGGAGCACAAAAATCCGTGACCCCGGCATCAGGAATTTCCCCCCCTGGATACCAAAACGGCTCAATTTTTGAAAACTAGAAAAAGCACCATTTTTAAGCATGCAATTTAACCCCGAATCCCATTCTGAGCTCCGTTTTTACATTTGGGTCAAAAAAATTTTTCATCTTTGGAGCAGCAAAATCTCTGTCCCCGACATCAGGAATTTACTTCCCTAGATACCAAAACGGCTTAATTTTTGAAAATTAGAAGAAGCACCATTTTTAAGCAAGAAATTTAACCCCGAATCCCATTCTGAGGTCCGTTTTTACATTTGAGTAAAAAAAAATTTTCATCTTTGGAGCAGAATAATCTATGACCCCGGGATCAGGAATTTCCCTCCCTGGATACCAAAACGGCTCAATTTTTGATAACTAAAAAAAGCACCATTTTTAAGCATGAAATTTAACCCCGAATCCCATTCTGAGCTCTGTTTTTACATTTGGGTCAAAAAAATTTTTCATCTTTGGAGCAGAAAAATCCGTGGCCCCGGCATCAAGAATTTTCTTCCCTGTATACCAAAACGGCTTAATTTTTGAAAATTAGAAGAAGCACCATTTTTAAGCAAGAAATTTAACCCCGAATCCCATTCTGAGGTCCGTTTTTACATTTGAGTAAAAAAAATTTTCATCTTTGGAGCAGAATAATCTATGACCCCGGGATCAGGAATTTCCTTCCCTGCATACCAAAACAGCTCAATTTTTGATAACTAGAAAAAGCACCATTTTTAAGCATGAAATTTAACCCCGAATCCCATTCTGAGGTCCGTTTTTACATTTGGGTCAAAAAAAATTTTTCATTTCCGGAGCACAAAAATATGTGACCGCGGCATCAGCAATTTCCTTCCCTGGATACCAAAACGGCTCAATTTTTGATAACTAGAAAAAGCACAATTTTTAAGCATGAAATTTAACCCCGAATCCGATTCTGAGGTCCATTTTTACATTTGGGTCAAAAAAATTTTTCATCTTCGGAGCACAAAAATCCGTGACCCCGGCATCAGGAATTTCCTTCCCTGGATACCAAAACAGCTCAATTTTTGATAACTAGAAAAAGCACCATTTTTAAGCATGAAATTTAACCCCGAACCCCATTCTGAGGTCCGTTTTTACATTTTAGTCAAAAAAAATTTTTCATCTCTGGAGAACAAAAAATCCATGACCCCGGCATCAGGAATTTCCTTCCCTGGATACCAAAACGGCTCAATTTTTGAAAATTAGAAGAAGCACCAATTTCAAGCATTATATTTAACCCCGAATCCCATTCTGAGGTCCGTTTTTACATTTCAGTCAAAAAAAATTTTTCATCTCCGGAGCACAAAAATCCGTGAACCCGGCATCAGGAATTTCCTTCCCTGGATACCAAAACAGCTCAATTTTTGATAACTAGAAAAAGCACCATTTTTAAGCATGAAATTTAACCCCGAATCCCATTCTGAGGTCCGTTTTTACATTTGGGTCAAAAAAAAATTTTCACCTCTGGAGAACAAAAATCTATGACCCCGGCATAAGGAATTTCCTTCCCTGGATACCAAAACGGCTCAATTTTTGAAAACTAGAAAAAGCACCATTTTTAAGCATGAAATTTAACCCTGAATCCCATTCTGAGCTCTGTTTTTACATTTGGGTCAAAAAAATTTTTCATCTTTGCAGCAGAAAAATCCGTGGCCCCGGCATCAGGAATTTCCTTCCCTGTATACCAAAACGGTTCAATTTTTGAAAACTAGAAAAAGCACCATTTTTAAGCATGAAATTTAACCCCGAATCCCATTCTGAGGTCCGTTTTTACATTTGGTTCAAAAAAATTTTTTCACCTCTGGAGCACAAAAATCCGTGACCCCGGCATCAGGAATTTCCTTCCCTGGATACCAAAACGGCTCAATTTGATGAACTAGAAAAAGCACCATTTTAAGCATGAAATTTAACCCCGAATCCCATTCTGAGGTCCGTTTTTACATTTGGGTCAAAAAATTTTTTCATCTTTGGAGCAGAAAAATCTATGTCCCCGACATCAGGAATTTACTTCCCTAGATACCAAAACGGCTTAATTTTTGAAAATTAGAAGAAGCACCATTTTGAAGCATGAAATTTAACCCCAAATCCCATTCTGAGGTCCGTTTTTACATTTGAGTAAAAAAAAAATTTTCATCTTTGGAGCAGCAAAATATATGTCCCCGGCATCAGGAATTTACTTCCCTAGATACCAAAACGGATTAATTTTTGAAAATTAGAAGAAGCACCATTTCTAAGCATGAAATTTAACCCCAAATCCGATTCTGAGGTCCGTTTTTACATTTCAGTCAAAAAAAAATTTTCATCTTTGGAGCAGAAAAATCCATGACCCCTGCATCAGGAATTTCCTTCCCTGTATACCAAAACGGCTCAATTTTTGAAAACTAGAAGAAGCACCGTTTTAACATGAAATTGTAACCCCGAAATCCCATTCTGAGCTCCTTTTTACATTTTGGGTCAAAAAAAAATTTTTCATCTCTGTAGAACAAAAAATCCATGACCCCGGCATCAGGAATTTCCTTCCCTGGATACCAAAACAGCTCAATTTTTGATAACTAGAAAAAGCACCATTTTTAAGCATGAAATTTAACCCCGAATCCCATTCTGAGCTCTGTTTTTACATTTGGGTCAAAAAAAATTTTCATCTTTCATCAGGAGCAGAAAAATCCATGACCCCGGCATCAGGAATTTCCTTCCCTGTATACCAAAACGGCTCAATTTTTGAAAACTAGAAAAAGCACCATTTTTAAGCATGAAATTTAACCCCGAATCCCATTCTGAGGTCCGTTTTTACATTTGGGTCAAAATATTTTTTTCATTTCCGGAGCACAAAAATACGTGACCGCGGCATCAGAAATTTCCTTCCCTGGATCCCAAAACGGCTCAATTTGTGAAAACTAGAAAAAGCACCATTTTAAGCATGAAATTTAACCCCGAATCCCATTCTGAGGTCCGTTTTTACATTTGGGTCAAAAACTTTTTTCATCTTTGGAGCAGCGAAATCTATGTCCCCGACATCAGGAATTTACTTCCCTAGATACCAAAACGGCTTAATTTTTGAAAATTAATAGAAGCACCATTTTTAAGCATGAAATTTAACCCCGAATCCCATTCTGAGGTCCGTTTTTACATTTGAGTAAAAAAAAATTTTCATCTTTGGAGCAGAAAAATCTATGACCCCGGGATCAGGAATTTCCTTCCCTGGATACCAAAACAGCTCAATTTTTGATAACTAGAAAAAGCACCATTTTTAAGCATGAAATTTAACCCCGAATCCCATTCCGAGGTCCGTTTTTACATTAGGGTCAAAAAAAATTTTCATCTTTGGAGCAGCAAAATCTATGTCCCCGGCATCAGGAATTTACTTCCCTAGATACCAAAATGGCTTAATTTTTGAAAATTAGAAGAAGCACCATTTTTAAGCATGAAATTTAATCCTGAATCCCATTCTGAGGTCCGTTTTTACATTTGAGTCAAAAAAAAATTTTCATCTTTGGAGCAGAAAAATCTATGACCCCGGCATCAGGAATTTCCTTCCCTGGATACCAAAACAGCTCAATTTTTGTTAACTAGAAAAAGCACCATTTTTAAGCATGAAATTTAACCCCGAATCCCATTCTGAGTTCCGTTTGTACATTTGAGTAAAAAAAATTTTTTTCATTTCCGGAGCACAAAAATACGTGACCACGGCATCAAGAATTTACTTCCCTGGATACCAAAACGGCTCAATTTTTGAAAATTAGAAGAAGCACCATTTTTAAGCATTATATTTAACCCCGAATCCCATTCTGAGGTCCGTTTTTACATTTCAGTCAAAAAAAATTTTTCATCTTCGGAGCACAAAATCCGGGACCCCGGCATCAGGAATTTCCCTCCCTGGATACCAAAACGGCTCAATTTTTGAAAACTAGAAAGCACATTTTTAAGCATGCAATTTACCCCGAAGCCCATTCTGAGCTCCGTTTTTACATGTGGGTCAAAAAAAAATTTTCATCTCTGGAGAACAAAAAAATCCATGACCCCGGCATCAGGAATTTCCTTCCCTGTATACCAAAACGGCTCAATTTTTGAAAACTAGAAAAAGCACCATTTTTAAGCATGAAATTTAACCCCGAATCCGATTCTGAGGTCCATTTTTACATTTCAGTCAAAAAAAATTTTAATCTTTGGATCAGAAAAATCTATGACCCCGGCATCAGGAATTTCCTTCCCTGTATACCAAAACCGCTCAATTTCTGAAAACTAGAAGAAGCACCATTTTTAAGCATGAAATTTAAACCCGAATCCCATTCTGATCTCCGTTTTTACATTTGGGTGAAAAAAAAATTTTCATCTTTGGAGCACAAAAATCCGTGACCGCGGCATCAGCAATTTCTTCCCTGGATACCAAAACGGCTCAATTTTTGAAAATTAGAAGAAGCACCATTTTTAAGCATGAAATTTAACCCCGAATCCCATTCTGAGGTCCGTTTTTACATTAGGGTCAAAAAAATTTTCATCTCTGGAGAACAAAAAATCCATGACCCCGGCATCAGGAATTTCCTTCCCTGTATACCAAAACGGCTCAATTTCTGAAAACTAGAAAAAGCACCATTTTTAAGCATGAAATTTAACCCACCCATTCTGAGCTCCGTTTTTACATTTGGGTCAAAAAAATTTTTTCATCTCTGGAGAACAAAAAATCCATGACCCCGGCATCAGGAATTTCCTTCCCTGTATACCAAAACGGCTCAATTTTTGAAAACTAGAAGAAGCACCATATTTAAGCATGAAATTTAACCCCGAATCCCATTCTGAGGTCCGTTTTTACATTTGAGTAAAAAAAAAATTTTCATCTTTGGAGCAGAAAAATCTATTACCCCGGGATCAGGAATTTCCTTCCCTGTATACCAAAAGGGCTCAATTTTTGAAAACTAGAAGAAGCACCATTTTTAAGCATGAAATTTAACCCCGAATCCGATTCTGAGGTCCGTTTTTACATTTCAGTCAAAAAAAAATTTCCTCTTTTATAGCCGAAAAATTCTGAATGACCCGGCATCAGGAATTTCCTTCCCTGGATACCAAAACAGCTCAATTTTTGATAACTAGAAAAAGCACCATTTTTAAGCATGAAATTTAAGCCCGAATCCCATTCTGAGGTCCGTTTTTACATTTTAGTCAAAAAAAGTTTTCATCTCTGGAGCACAAAAATCTATGACCCCGGCATCAGGAATTTACTTCCCTGGATACCAAAACGGCTCAATTTTTGAAAATTAGAAGAAGCACCATTTTCAAGCATTATATTTACCCCGAATCCCATTCTGAGGTCCGTTTTTACATTTCAGTCAAAAAAAATTTTTCATCTTCGGAGCACAAAAATCCGTGACCCCGGCATCAGGAATTTCCCTCCCTGGATACCAAATGGCTCATTTTTAAAACTAGAAAAAAGCACCATTTTTTTTAATCATGCATTAACCCCGAATCCCATCTGAGGCTCCGATTGTTTCCATTTGGGTCAAAAAAATTTTTTCATTCTCGGAGAACAAAACATCCATGACCCGGCATCAGGAATTTTCCTTCCCTGTATACCAAACGGCTCAATTTTGAAAACTAGAATAAGCAACCATTTTTTAAGCAATGAAAATTTACCCCGAATCCATTCTGAGGGTCCGTTTTTACATTTGGGTCAAAAAAAATTTTTCATTTCCGGAGTACAAAAATACGTGACCGCGGCATCAGCAATTTCCTTCCCTGTATACCAAAACGGCTCAATTTGTGAAAGCTAGAAAAAGCACCATTTTAAGCATGAAATTTAACCCCGAATCCCATTCTGAGGTCCGTTTTTACATTTGGGTCAAAGAATTTTTTCATCTTTGGAGCAGCAAAATCTATGCTCCCGACATCAGGAATTTACTTCCCTAGATACCAAAACGGCTTAAGTTTTGAAAATTAGAAGAAGCACCATTTTTAAGCATGAAATTTAACCCCGAATCCCATTCTGAGGTCCGTTTTTACATTTGAGTAAAAAAAAAATTTTCATCTTTGGAGCAGAAAAATCTATGACCCCAGGATCAGGAATTACCTTCCCTGGATACCAAAACGGCTCAATTTTTGAAAACTAGAAAAAGCACCATTTTTAAGCATGAAATTTAACCCCGAACCACATTCTGAGGTCCGTTTTTACATTTTAGTCAAAAAAAATTTTTCATCTCAGGAGCAGAAAAATCTATGACCCCAGAATCAGGAATTTACTTCCCTGGATACCAAAACGGCTCAATTTTTGAAAATTAGAAGAAGCACCATTTTCAACCATTATATTTAACCCCGAATCCCATTCTGAGGTCCGTTTTTACATTTCAGTCAAAAAAAATTTTTCATCTCCGCAGCACAAAAATCCGTGACCCCGGCATCAGGAATTTCCCTCCCTGGATACCAAAACGGCTCAATTTTTGAAAACTAGAACAAGCACCATTTTTAATCATGCAATTTAACCCCGAATCCCATTCTGAGGTCCGTTTTTACATTTTAGTCAAAAAAAATTTTAATCTTGGGAGCAGAAAAATCTATGACCCCGGCATCAGGAATTTACTTCCCTGGATACCAAAACGGCTCAATTTTTGAAAAATAGAAGAAGCAC
>NW_024099080.1:0-5807 GCF_016545835.1 Crotalus tigris
TCCCCAACCTGTGGGGAAGTTGAGTATATGCATACATTTCGAATTTGAGGTCAGTTTCACAATTTGAATTTTCATCCTTATTTGGGTTATTTGCGAACAAATGTGATATTGTCCCAGGCCTACTTTTTGAAGGAAAGGCTGGATACGGAAAACACATGTTTTTTCGGGTTCCCCAACCTGTGGGGAACCTTTGTATATGTACACATTTCGAATTTGAGGTCAGTTCCACATTTTGAGTTTTCATCCTTAATTGGCCATTTGCCAACAATTGTGATATTGTCCCAGGCCTACGTTTTGAAGGAAAGGGTGGATACGGAAAACACATGTTTTTTCGGGTTCCCCAACCTGTGGGCAACCTGAGTATATGCATACATTTCGAATTTGAGGTCAGTTTCACATTTTGAGTTTTCATGCTTAATTGGCTATTTGCCAACAATTGTGATATTGTCCCAGGCCTATCTTTTGAAAGAAAGATTGGATATGGAAAACACATGTTTTTTCGGGTTCCCCAACCTGTGGGCAACCTGAGCATATGCATACAGTTCGAATTTGAGGTCAGTTTCACATTTTGAGTGTTCATGCTAAATTAGCCATTTGCAAACATATGGGATATAGGCCCAGGCCTACCTTTTGAAGGCAAGGTTGGATACGGAAAACACATGTTTTTTCGCGTTGCCAACCTGTGGGGAACCTGAGTATATGCATACAGTGCGAATTTCAGGTCAGTTTCACATTTTGAGTTTTCATGCTTAATTGGCTTATTTGCCAACAATTGTGATATTAGCGCAGGCCTAACTTTTGAAGGAAAGGTCAGATACGGAAAACACATGTTTTTTCGGGTTCCCCAACGTGTGGGCAAACTGAGAATATGCATACATTTCGAATTTGAGGTCAGTTTCACATTTTGAGTTTTCATCCTTTAATTTTGGGTTATTTGCGAAACAAATGTGATATTGTCCCAGGCCTAACCTTTGGAAGGACAGGCTGGATATGGAAAACACATGTTTTTTCGGGTTCCCCAACCTGTGGGCAACCTGAGTATATGCATACGTTGCGAATTTGAGGTCAGTTTCACATTTTGAGTTTTCATGCTGAATTGGCCATTTGCAAACATATGCGATATAGGCCCAAGCCTACCTTTTGAAGGAAAGGTTGGATACGGAAAACACATGTTTTTTCGGGTTCCCCAACCTGTGGGAAGTTGAGTATATGCATACATTTCGAATTTGAGGTCAGTTTCACATTTTGAGTTTTCATCCTTATTTGGTTATTTGCGAACAAATGTGATATTGTCCCAGGCCTACCTTTTGAAGGAAGGTTGTACGGAAACCATGTTTTTCGGGTTCCCCAACCTGTGGGGAACCTGACTATATGCCATACATTTCGAATTTGAGGTCGTTTTACATTTTGAGTTTTCATGCTAAATTGGCGATTTGCCAACAATTGTGATATTGGGGCAGGCCTGCCTTTTGAAGGAAAGGTTGGATACGGAAAACACATGTTTTTTCGGGTTACCCAACCTGTGGGGAAGTTGAGTATATGCATACATTTCGAATTTGAGGTCAGTTTCACATTTTGAGTTTTCATCCTTAATTGGGTTATTTGAGAACAAATGTGATATTGTCCAAGGCCTACCTTTTGAAGGAAACGTTGGATACGGAAAACACATGTTTTTTCGGGTTCCCCAAACTGTGGGGAACCTGACTATATGCATACATTTCGAATTTGAGGTCAGTTTTGCATTTTGAGTTTTCATGCTAAATTGGCCATTTGCCAACAATTGTGATATTGGCGCAGGCCTGCCTTTTGAAGGAACGCTTGGATACGGAAAACACATGTTTTTTCGGGTTCCCCAACCTGTGGGGAAGTAGAGTATATGCATACATTTCGAATTTGAGGTCAGTTTCACATTTTGAGTTTTAATCCTTATTTGGGTTTTTTGCGAACAAATGTGATATTGTCCCAGGCCGACCTTTTGAAGGAAAGGTTGGATACGGAAAACACATGTTTTTTCGGGTTCCCCAACCTGTGGGGAACCTGACTATATGCATACATTTCGAATTTGAGATCAGTTTTACATTATGAGTTTTCATGCTAAATTGGCCATGTGCCAACAATTGTGATATTGGGGCAGGCCTGCCTTTTGAAGGAAAGGTTGGATACGGAAAACACATGTTTTTTCGGGTTCCCCAACCTGTGGGGAACCTGACTATATTCATACATTTCGAATTTGAGGTGAGTTTTACATTTTGAGTTTTCATGCTAAATTGGCCATTTGCCAACAATTGTGATATTGGCGCAGGCCTGCCTTTTGAAGGAAAGGTTGGATACGGAAAACACATGTTTTTTCGGGTTCCCCAACTGTGGGGAAGTTGAGTATATGCATACATTTCGAATTTGAGGTCAGTTTCACATTTTGAGTTTTCATCCTTAATTGGATTATTTGTCAACAAATGTGATATTGTCCAAGGCCTACCTTTTGAAGGAAAGGTTGGATACGGAAAACACATGTTTTTTCGGGGTCCCCAACCTGTGGGGAAGTTGAGTATATGCATACATTTCGAATTTGAGGTGAGTTTCACATTTTGAGTTTTCATCCTTATTTGGGTTATTTGCGAACAAATGTGATATTGTCCCAGGCCTACCTTTTGAAGGAAAGGTTGGATACGGAAAACACATGTTTTTTCGGGTTCCCCAACCTGTGGGGAAGTTGAGTATATGCATACATTTCGAATTTGAGGTCAGTTTCACATTTTGAGTTTTCATGCTAAATTGGCCCTTTGCCAACAATTGTGATATTGGCCCAGGCCTACCTTTTGAAGGAAAGGCTGGATCCGGAAAACACATGTTTTTTCGGGTTCCCCAACCTGTGGGGACGTTGAGTATATGCATACATTTCGAATTTGAGGTCAGTTTCATTCACATGTGAGTTTTCATCTTAGTTGGGTTATTTGCGAACAAATGTGATATTGTCCCAGGCCTACCTTTCGAAGGAAAGGCTGGATACGGAAAACACATGTTTTTTCGGGTTTCCCAACCTGTGGGGAACCTGACTATATGCATACATTTCGAATTTGAGGTCAGTTTTACAGTTTGAGTTTTCATGCTAAATTGGCCATTTGCCAACAATTGTGATATTGGCGCAGGCCTGCCTTTTGAAGGAAAGGTTGGATACGGAAAACACATGTTTTTTCGGGTTCCCCAACTGTGGGCAAGTTGAGTATATGCATACATTTCGAATTTGAGGTCAGTTTCACATTTTGAGTTTTCATCCTTAATTGGCTTATTTGTCAACCAATGTGATATTGTCCAAGGCCTACCTTTTGAAGGAAAGGTTGGATACGGAAAAAACATGTTTTTTCGGGTTCCCCAACCTGTGGGGAAGTTGACTATATGCATACATTTCGAATTTGAGGTCAGTTTCACATTTTGAGTTTTCATCCTTATTTGGGTTATTTGCGAACAAATGTGATATTTTCCCAGGCCTACCTTTTGAAGGAAAGGTTGGATATGGAAAACACATGTTTTTTCGGGTTCCCCAACCTGTTGGGAAGGTGAGTATATGCATACATTTCGAATTTGAGGTCAGTTTCACATTTTGAGTTTTCATCCTTATTTGGGTTATTTGCGAACAAATGTGATATTGTCCCAGGCCTACCTTTTGAAGGAAAGGCTGGATATGGAAAACACATGTTTTTTCGGGTTCCCCAACCTGTGGGGAACCTGAGTATATGCATACTTTTCGAATTTGAGGTCAGTTTCACATTTTGAATTTTCATGCTAAATTGGCCATTTGCCAACAATTGTGATATTGTCCCAGGCCTACCTTTTGAAGGAAAGGCTGGATACGGAAAACACATGTTTTTTCGGGTTCCCCAACCTGTGGGGAAGTTGAGTATATGCATACATTTCGAATTTGAGGTCAGTTTCACATTTTGAGTTTTCATCCTTATTTGGGTTATTTGCGAACAAATGTGATATTGTCCCAGGCCTACCTTTTGAAGGAAAGGTTGGATACGGAAAACACATGTTTTTTCGGGTTCCCCAACCTGTGGGGAACCTGAGTATATGCATACATTTCGAATTTGAGGTCAGTTTTACATTTTGAGTTTTCATGCTATATTGGCCCTTTGCCAACAATTGTGATATTGGGGCAGGCCTGCCTTTTGAAGGAAAGGTTGGATACGGAAAACACATGTTTTTTCAGGTTACCCAAACTGTGGGGAAGTTGAGTATATGCATACATTTCGAATTTGAGGTCAGTTTCACATTTTGAGTTTTCATCCTTAATTGGGTTATTTGAGAACAAATGTGATATTGTCCAAGGCCTACCTTTTGAAGGAAACGTTGGATACGGAAAACACATGTTTTTTCGGGTTCCCCAAACTGTGGGGAACCTGACTATATGCATACATTTCGAATTTGAGGTCAGTTTTGCATTTTGAGTTTTCATGCTAAATTGGCCATTTGCCAACAATTGTGATATTGGCGCAGGCCTGCCTTTTGAAGGAAAGGTTGGATACGGAAAACACATGTTTTTTCAGGTTCCCCAACCTGTGGGGAAGTAGAGTATATGCATACATTTCGAATTTGAGGTCAGTTTCACATTTTGAGTTTTCATGCTTATTTGGGTTTTTTGCGAACAAATGTGATATTGTCCCAGGCCTACCTTTTGAAGGAAAGTTTGGATACGGAAAACACATGTTTTTTCGGGTTCCCCAACCTGTGGGGAACCTGACTATATGCATACATTTCGAATTTGAGATCAGTTTTACATTTTGAGTTTTCATGCTAAATTGGCCATTTGCCAACAATTGTGATATTGGGGCAGGCCTGCCTTTTGAAGGAAAGGTTGGATACGGAAAACACATGTTTTTTCGGGTTCCCCAACCTGTGGGGAACCTGACTATATTCATACATTTCGAATTTGAGGTGAGTTTTACATTTTGAGTTTTCATGCTAAATTGGCCATTTGCCAACAATTGTGATATTGGCGCAGGCCTGCCTTTTGAAGGAAAGGTTGGATACGGAAAACACATGTTTTTTCGGGTTCCCCAACTGTGGGGAAGTTGAGTATATGCATACATTTCGAATTTGAGGTCAGTTTCACATTTTGAGTTTTCATCCTTAATTGGCTTATTTGTCAACAAATGTGATATTGTCCAAGGCCTACCTTTTGAAGGAAAGGATGGATACGGAAAACACATGTTTTTTCGGGTTCCCCAACCTGTGGGGAAGGTGAGTATATGCATACATTTCGAATTTGAGGTCAGTTTCACATTTTGAGTTTTCATGCTTACTTGGCTATTTGCCAACAAATGTGATAAATGCCCAGGCCTATCTTATGAAGGTAAGGTTGGATACGGAAAACACATGTTTTTCGGGTTCCCCAGCCTATTGGGAACCTAAGTATATGCATACATTTCGAATTTGAGGTCAGTTTCACATTTTGAGTTTTCATGCTAAATTGGCCCTTTGCCAACAATTGTGATATTGGCCCAGGCCTACCTTTTGAAGGAAAGGCTGGATCCGGAAAACACATGTTTTTTCGGGTTCCCCAACCTGTGGGGAAGTTGAGTATATGCATACATTTCGAATTTGAGGTCAGTTTCACTTTTTGAGTTTTCATCCTTAATTGGCTTATTTGTCAACAAATGTGATATGGTCCCAGGCCTACCTTTTGAAGGAAAGGCTGGATACGGAAAACACATGTTTTTTCGGGTTCCCCAACCTGTGGGGAACCTGAGTATATGCATACATTTCGAATTAGAGGTCAGTTTCACATTTTGAGTTTTCATGCTAAATTG
>NW_024099081.1:0-7619 GCF_016545835.1 Crotalus tigris
GCCTAAAGCAAAAAAGTTTTATAAAACCCAGCTGAAGGCCTAGGACTGGGGCGTTCGTCACCACTGTCATAGATAGTCTAAAATTAGAGGTAAGCGAGATGACAGACAAAAATCAAATTATTCCAGATGATTAAAGCTAGAGTATTGCAAGAGCTCCAAACAGCATTTCCAAACTATAAGGACAGACAGTAAAGTGGCAGATATTAATTTATTATTTGTGATCTATTTTTCCATGAGGCTATACTAGGCAGCCATACTGCAATAAAACAGAGAAATGAAAAGAAGTGTGAAATCGAATTTGGGTCGGTCACCGGGACCAGAGATTTACTCTTCCAAGCTTTTGGATTCATGCTGGAACCCACCTTCAGGGAATTTCCCAACAGACCCCTTGTCAGTTAGCAGGAGTGCTGAATTACCACCTGCCAATAAATACTTAGGAGCCGGGCACTTGGCAGCCCAAGGAAACAACAGCCACTCGCCACCAATCAACACACCAATCAACCAATAGGAAGGCAACACAAAGACACGACTCACAGAACAGCCCAAAGCACATATTCCAGTAGAGAAATTCCTCAAAGATGGGCTCCAGCATGGGTCCAAAAGGTCAGTAGAATAAATCTCTGATCCCGGTGACTGACCCAAATTCTATTTTGCATCATTATTCTAGGATACATATATTTGCCTTCATTCGTGAAGTGTAAACATAACAGTAGCAAACTAATGGAATAATAGAATAAACAATGAAAATGGAAACAATGAGAATATAGTGATATGAGAATAAAAGATGACCATGTAGAGAAGCAAGGAAGGAGGGAGGAGGTCGTGCCTGCTATCAAATTTAGTGTAGTATCCCCCACTGGGTCCCAGTCTAACCAGCAGAGCCAGATCTTGGGCTCTATATAGGAGGGTGGAGAAGATCTCACCTTGGAGAGAAAAATGTTCCATAGGGCAGGCACTCCAGCAGGGAAGGCTCTTCTGGATCCCGGTAGTCGAAGTTCTTTAACCAACAGGATCCAAAGTAGGTTGTCTCTGCTGGCACAAATGGGGCGGGCTTGTGCTAGTGAAGTGGTTCTCAACCTTTTTAATGCCGCGATTCCCAACCGATCGTAAGTCGAGGACTACTCAACCGGTCGTAAGTCGAGGACTACTCAACTGGTGCACCACCGTTTGCAGAATGGGAATTTTGGCGGGCTCAGCAGGGCAGAGACAGCCTGGACAATTCCTATTGGCTTTTGAAAGCCAATAGAATTAGACTCTATTCAAGAGAGTCCATTCTATAGGCTTTCAAAAGCCAATAGAATAAAAGGGAGTAGCACAGCTAAGGAAAAGGGGGGGGGGGAAATGGCGGACTGCGTTGTTTGGCGACCCCCATGAAATGGTCGTTCGACCCCAAATGGGGTCCCGACCCACAGGTCGAGAACCGCTGCTCTAGAGAATGGGGAATATGCAATCTTGAGTCTTATTCTATTGCTCATATTTCATTGGCATGATTTTCAAATACATCACACTAAGTGCTAGCATCATTCCTACCGAAGAGGCCCAAAATAGCTAAGAAATAAATAAGTTGTTCAAAACTGAATATAGGTAAAATATTGATAACAAAACTACCTTCAAAACTATCCCTAGTGAAATAAAGTTATTTCAGGAAAGACAATTCCTAAAATTCTGTAAAAGCTATGATTCTCTGTACAGGTACTTTCATGCTTCAGTTATGCATTCAGTTGTTATAATTTAGTCACTGAAAACAGATGTAGATGCCTCTGTTACTTGCATTAACATTGTGCAAAACATCTGAAAGAGATGCTGGGAAATGTTTAAATGTAAGAACAAAGCACTTCTTTTTGAAGTTACCACTAAAAGACCTGTTTCTTTTATAAGCCTCTTGTATCTGCTTTGAAACTTTGTTCCCAATTATCTCCTAATGCATGAAAAAACAAATCGTGGAAGAGGACATGGCCAGAAGAAATTTTGAAAAGGCCATCTTGAAAAAAATCTTGCAAAAGATGTATACGCTCTAACAATTTGAAGAGAAGTGATTTGTTCATGCTCCTGAATAGTGCATAGTCCTTTGGATGTTTTCAAGCCTATTTTTCTTATGTTATAAAATTTATGTTAAATACCTTTTTGGGTAATATATTTGCACAACTGTTAACCTCAACTATTTTACTTTAGATGAATTTAATTTTCCTTTACGTTTAATTTAAAATATCATCCCATTTCAAACAATTGGCATTAACATTTCTGAACAGACTGTAACAAAACAAAACCTACCTCACCTCATACAAAAGTCTCCATTTGATTGTCCCCAACTCTATTTTGCTTTGTTAAAGTCATGTGGTAAACCCTCGTGCATGAGATTAACATGCCCATGTCCAACCAACAGAAGTAGCCTTCTGTGACTAGGTCTGTAATACAAAATTTCTCCTTTGATAATAGTTGGTGTGTTTTTTCTCACTGTATAAAATTGAATGATTAGATGTCCATTTCTAACAGTCAAGCAGATCTGCTTTGTGGAGAAATGAAAAATAAACAGTTTTGCTCACAGTCAGAAATTTAAATCCGTGTAAAACCATTTAAAGTGTGCTTATTCCAAAGGAAGTCTAATTTAAAAATAAAAATGCCATTCTTGGAGAGGGAACGTCTTATTAGAAATGTCGGTTTGAAACGCCAATTTACATCCACCTTACAACAGTCATTTTAATTTTCGGCTGTAAGCATTCATCTCTTAACGAATGCTCTTTTTCTTCTTCTTTGCGATTCACTTAAAGCAGGAGTACAGTACAGGCTGATCACGTGATTCCTCAACAGCAGATCCTGCGGACTAATTGCTTAAGGCCCGGATTACACTAAAGCCATAAGATTGGGAGATCTATAAACTGTGCAGAAAGTGAACCAAGAAGATAACAAAAGCACTAGGTATGCATGTTTAATAGCAATCCAAACAAAAGAGCACTTAATAGAAAGTTCCGATTCCCCCCCTCCCCCGGAAAGGACAAGAACTGCATGGAAAATGCATTTGCTTCAACACAAGAATGCTACTTCTCCATTTTTTATTTTTTTTGTCATCACCTGGGTGACAGAAGCCAAACGGCAACGTCGATTCAGCACCCGCTTTTCATAGGACTTCTCTATTGGCACAATCCTCACTATACCCAACAATTATCCAGTAAAACTGGTTACTGTCTGACACTCTAAATACACTTCATGACTATCAAACGCTTGTCAGGGTTTGGAAATGCAACAAGCCCCTTTCCCTCTAAAGAAAGCTGGGCTTGTTTTCATCTTTCTACGCACAAGAAACCGCATCAGGCAGGCGGACAGAAGCGTGGCCTGTCAAGAAAAAGGAATGTGGGCAATGCCTGTAGATCGAACGTACACAGACCCGGAACCTCAATCAATATCCGCCGCACAGGAGACCTCTTTTTTCCCCCCCCCCTTTTTTCACTGTCTCAGCACACTCTAGGTAACGGAGAGGAGGCTGGAATTTTCGCAGCGCGAAACCCTTCAGCCACCATCATACGGCAACCGTAGTCTACGGAGAAGACCTGTCAAATAGCAAAAGCCGGGCTCGTATCGGAGATTGTGCGCCCAGGGAGCAGCTAGGCACTGGCCGGACCCAGATATGATTGGCCAGATTCTATTTACTCACCCCCCAGAATGCCACTCAGCCACAGTTGAAATAGAAGCCTGCACATCAGCTGAACCCCCCCCGCGTCTCATTCTAACCTCGCGCATCCAACACGAAATCTCCACACAAAACCACAGAGTCGTTCCGCTAACAGGCCCAACCCGTCAGCCCCTATTCACATCAAACGAAGAAATAAATAAATAAATAAAATGCCCACCGGAAGTGAAGGAAGGAGGAGATCGAGAAGGTGCACAGTCCAGACTTCCGCTTTTGGCTTTTTCTACCGCAAAGCGGAAGAAAACCTGACCCCAGAGATTGGTTAAGAACTCGAGGATTTTATGTCCCCATCAGCACCTGGCCAGGAAACAGTCTTAGGATACTATTCTCAGACATCCTAGATTTTTTTTTCAGTCGTATAAAATGCGACTTCGATACCTGCAAGGCTGCAGTTGAATGACGGAATGAGTCAGAGTTAAAGGAGCCATCGGAGGGATTGAGACTTCCTATAACTTGAACTTGTTTTAAATAAGAGACTGGGGAAACGAAAGTGAGAGGGAGAGGAAAATCTAAATCCCCTTTAGCATAACCTTTTACTGACCATAATGCAGTATTGCAAGGACTTGCCATAAGCGCATTTCTCTACGTCCTGACAATAGAAAGAGCGCCTAAGAAAGAGCCTGGACATCAGTGCCCTCTATCTTCTACCTGGAGAAGCGGGACTATCTCACGCTAGATGCCTTGTGGCAAGGTCAGATAAATGCAACCGAGCACAGTTGGACTGAGTCCCTTTATCCAAACGCTAACTACGGATTCTGAACAGAAATATAAGAGCCGTATTGTATTTTACACACACCGACAACAACGCACACGCACACACCCCAGGAGTAAAACATCCAAAGAACGCACACACACACACACACACCCAGACACCAAAGTCGACACCCACGACCACCCCAACCGGTCCGCCCCCCAGGATCTTCTCTAGCACATAATAAGCCGTTTGTTTTACACACACACACGCACACACACACACACACACACACACACACACACACACACACACACCCCGGGCCCGGATCTGAAGAAATAGCCGTTTGTTTTACACACACACACACACACACACACACACACACACACAGACCCCTGCCCCGGCTTAGAGAATCTGGGAGAATGACAACAGGTGTCTTCAATACATGAATGCACCGTCAGATTGTTCCAGAGGGAGCTATGTTTTCAGCACAGATAATACAGTTTTCTTTCCCATTTAGCAGATAGAGAATTTGTGAAAGAAAAACCCCAAAGTATTTTCAAGATTCCTACTTCTACCTGAAAAAAATTGTTATCTTTCTGGATTACTCCATTTTGCTCCCAAAGTAATCAGTCTAACCTACCCCAGCTTACTATGAGGGTGAATAACAAGGATCTGAAAAAAAGCTTACAGTTGATTCCCAAGTATGCCAATCTTCTCAGTTAATTACCATTTAATTAATCATGAATCTGCTGGCAAAGCCCCAAACTGCTAAGATTACACAACACTAAATAATAAACTTGAGCCTGTTAGGAATAAAATTTTAGAATAAAAAATAAAGTTAAGTGACACGTACTCTGTAAAATTTCTAAACGCAGACAGAAAGATTTCTACACAAAATTTCTACATGTACACTGCAAGATTTCCACACAATTTCTACATGTACATGTACCTTGGAAGAGTTCTGCACGTAGGCTATAGGATTTCCACATTGAACTATAGGATTTCATGATAAAGTACATATAAGGGAATAGGTGAAGCAAAATAGTAAGGGGCATGGATAATGTATTTTGTTTAGGCGATCCTGATAAGATTGTAACCTCAGAGGAGGGGCCAAGGCGTCGGGATAGAATGTATATAATGTGTGTTTTCGCTGTGACTAGTGTGGCTCAAATATTTATTTGGAATCCACTACGCTTTGCAAACCGTTGTAGCCAATAAATCTCTGTCTAATTTCAACTTGCAGTTTGGTGTTATTCAGTGGGCTAGAATTTCTACCAACAGTTTTGGCGCCCAACATGGGGCTCGAGACCGGGATCGTTTGTCTGCACCAGATCCAGAAGGTGATGTGGAAGGCATGCCCTGTCGATTTCGACAGTCTATCTCATCTTGTTGGTAAAGGAGCAGCAACGCTTTCCTCGGCGAACCCATAGAGTTGATATTAGACAGAGATACGAATTGAACCGGTGTGTGTGTGTTGCTGGCTTCCGGGAACTGGGCAACTCCGTGCACGGACCTAGGTAAGTGTTCTGGAGTGGCCAGTATACACTGCCTAGGCAGTCGGTGGGAAGACTGGGTAGGCCTGTGTGAATTTGAGACAGTGTGTGTGTGACATCCCAAGTATCCACTTAGCGAAAGTGGACCTCTGATATGTGAGTGCATATCTAGGGGGATCAGGGGGGAGTGAATTAAGGAATTTATGTGAAGCCTCAATTAGAATACACAGGATGGTAAACCAGTATGGGCAACACAGAGAGTACTCCAGGAAAGAAGTGTTTGAAAAAAATAAGAAGGAACCCCAAATTGAATATAGATAAAGAAAGTCCATTAGGGATTTTGTTGAGTAATTGGGGAAAACCTCCATATAATGAAATAATTAGTAAATTAGACATAACCAAGGAAGATATGGTTACTTTGTGTTGTTTTCTCTGGTGGGAAGATGAAAAAGTAGAGTGGCCTAGATTAGGAACAAATGACTATTTTGCTTATCAGAATTTATATGAGTATGTGTCAAGGAAAACATGTAAATCATTAGTCAATGAGTTAGACTATGCTTTAATTTGGAACCCAGGTAAATGGGTCACCTTGACTATGAGTGGCCCTAGCCCTCATAAAGTAACCTCAATATATTTACAAGAAGAAGAGAAGAATGAAATAGAGGAAGAAGATGATGAAAAATCCATGAAATATTTACCCCCACTTTATAATCCTACTCTACCACAACCAACAAATGTACAAATACCTATTCCACCACCCCTACCAGCTCCTGTAACACAAGCCCAGGGAGCTGTGAGAGGTGGACCCTATAAGGTATTAGTAAAAGAATTGGAACAATTGAAGACAGATATAAAGAATTTTCCCTTTAAGGATAAACCACTACAGGCTTTTCCTTTAAGAGAAGTACCCAATGGAGTAGATGGCCAAGGACAGGCCCGTATCAGTTTTGTACATGAGCCTTTAAAGGCATCTGAATTATGCGCCTTTAAGAAAGAAATGAAAAGCATGATAGAAGATCCAATAGGGGTAGCAGAGCAACTGGATCTGTTGTTAGGAGCAAACATATACACATGGGATGAATTAGGAGTGATACAGAACATGTTATTTACAGCAGAAGAAAGACAGTTAATTCAAAGAGCAGCTCATTTGGTCTGGACTAGGGAACATAATCCCCAAGCACAGGGGGCAATTTTGGCAGATGTAAAGTTTCCTGTAGTAAGACCAAATTGGGATAATAATAATGCTGCAGATAGACAAAACATGGAAGATATGAGAGTATTATTAATAAGAGGAATAAAAGAAGCTGTCCCAAAAGCACAGAACATGAGTAAAGCTTTAATGATAGAACAAGAAAAAGAAGACTCTCCAGCTACATTCCTCCAAAGACTGAAAGACGAAATGAGGAAGTATTCTGGAACTGATCCAGATGACCCAGCAAATACTCTTCTGGTAAAAATACAATGTGTGGTAAAATCCTGGCCAGATATAAGTAAGAAATTACAAAAATTGGAGGGATGGACAGGGAAAAGTATAGATGACTTGTTAAAGGCAGCACAAAAGGTATATGTGGAAAGGTATATGTAGAGAAATTTAGGCAACAGATAAAATGATGGTTGCCACAATAAACCAAGTAATAAAACAAAAGGAAAAGAATACAGAAGGAAAATGGATATTACCTGATGGATAGCAGGTGTTGAATAAAGCCATAACACGTGAAGTAATCCAAACACTCCATGAGGGTTTTAG
>NW_024099082.1:0-6471 GCF_016545835.1 Crotalus tigris
GATTTTTGTGCTCCAGAGGTGAAAATTATTTTGACCCAAATGTAAAAACGGACATCAAAATTGGATTCGGGGTTAATTTCATGCTTAAAAATGGTGCTTTTTGTACTTTTTAAAAATTGAGCCATTTGGTGTCCGGGCAAGGAAAATCCTGATGCCGGGGTCAGGGATTTTTGTCCTCCGGAGGTGAATTTTTTTTTTTTACCCAAATGTAAAAACGGACATCAGAATTGGATTCGGGGTTAAATTTAATGCTTAAAAATGGTGCTTTTTGTACTTTTTAAAAATTGAGCCATTTTGGTGTCCGTGAAAGGAAAATCCTGATGCCGGGGTCAGGGATTTTTGTCCTCCGGAGGTGAAATTTTTTTTTTTACCCAAATGTAAAAACGGACATCAGAATTGGATTCGGGGTTAAATTTAATGCTTAAAAATGGTGCTTTTTGTACTTTTTAAAAAATTTGAGCCATTTGGTGTCCACGGGAAAGGAACAATCTTATGCCGGTGGTCAGGATTTTCTGTGCTCCGCGACTGAAACTTTTTTTTTGACACCAATGTAAAAACGGACATCAGAATTGGATTCGGGGTTAAATTTCATGCTTAAAAATGGTGCTTTTTGTACTTTTTAAAAATTGAGCCATTTTGGTGTCCGGGGAAGGAAATTCCTGAGGCGGGGGTCAGGGATTTTTGTGCTCCGGATGTGAAATTTCTTTTTTTATCCAAATGTAAAAACGGACATCAGAATTGGATTCGGGGTTAAATTTCATGCTTAAAAATGGTGCCTTTTGTACTTTTTAAAAATTGAGGCATTTTGGTGTCCGGGAAAGGAAAATCATGATGCCGGGGTCAGGGATTTTTGTGCTCCGGAGGTGAAATTTTTTTTTTGACCCAAATGTAAAAACGGACGTCAGAATTGGATTCGAGGTTAAATTTCATGCTTAAAAATGGTGCTTTTTGTACTTTTTAAAAATTGAGCCATTTGGTGTCCGGGAAAGGAAAATCCTGATGCCGGGGTCAGGGATTTTTGTCCTCCAAGCTGAAATTTTTTTTGACCGAAATGTAAAAACGGACTCAGAATTGGATTCGGGGTTAAATTTCATGCTTAAAAATGGTGCTTTTTGTACTTTTTAAAAATTGAGCCATTTTGGTGTCCGGGAAAGGAACTTCCTCATGCCGGGGTCGGGATTTTTGGTGCACCGGAGCTGAAATTTTTTTTGACCCAAATGTAAAAACGGACATCAGAATTGGATTCGGGGTTAAATTTCATGCTTAACAATGGTGCTTTTTGTACTTCTTAAAAATTGAGCCATTTTGGTGTCCGGGGAAGGAAAATCCTGATGCCGGGGTCAGGGATTTTTGTGCTCCGGAGGTGAAATTTTTTTTTTGACCCAAATGTAAAAACGGACGTCAGAATTGGATTCGAGGTTAATTTTCATGCTTAAAAATGGTGCTTTTTGTACTTCTTAAAAATTGAGCCATTTTAGTGTCCGGGGAAGGAAATTCCTGGATGCCGGTGTCAGGGATTTTTTTGTGCTCCGGAGGAAAATTTTTTTTTTTTGACCCAAATGTAAAAACGGACGTCAGAATTTGGATTCGGAGGTTAAATTTCATCTTAAAAATGGTGCTTTTTGTACTTTTTAAAAATTGAGCCATTTTGGTGTCCGGGAAAGGAAAATCCTGATGCCGGGGTCAGGAATTTTTTTCCTCCGGAGGTGAATTTTTTTTTTTTACCCAAATGTAAAAACGGACATGAGAATTGGATTCGGGGTTAAATTTCATGCTTAAAAATGGTGCTTTTTGTACTTTTTAAAAATTGAGCCATTTTGGTGTCCAGGAAAGGAAAATCCTGATGCCGGGGTCAGGGATTTTTGTCCTCCGGAGGTGAAATTTTTTTTTTGACCCAAATGTAAAAACGGACGTGAGAATTGGATTCGAGGTTAAATTTCATGCTTAAAAATGGTGCTTTTTGTACTTCTTAAAAATTGAGCCATTTTGGTGTCCGGGGAAGGAAAATCCTGATGCCGAGGTCAGGGATTTTTGTGCTCCGGAGGTGAAATTTTTTTTTGACCCAAATGTAAAAACGGACATCAGAATTGGATTCGGGGTTAAATTTCATGCTTAAAAATGGTGCTTTTTGTACTTTTTAAAAATTGAGCCATTTTGGTGTCCGGGGAAGGAAAATCAAGATGCCGGGGTCAAGGATTTTTGTGCTCCGGAGCTGAAATTTTTTTTTTGACCCAAATGTAAAAACGGACGTCAGAATTGGATTCGAGGTTAAATTTCATGCTTAAAAATGGTGCTTTTTGTACTTCTTAAAAATTGAGCCATTTTGGTGTCCGGGGAAGGAAAATCCTGATGCCGGAATCAGGGATTTTTGTCCTCCAGAGGTGAAATTTTTTTTTACCCAAATGTAAAAACGGACATGAGAATTGGATTCGGGGTTAAATTTCATGCTTAAAAATGGTGCTTTTTGTACTTTTTAAAAATTGAGCCATTTTGGTGTCCGGGAAAGGAAAATCCTGATGCCGGGGTCAGGGATTTTTGTGCTCCGGAGGTGAATTTTTTTTTTTGACCCAAATGTAAAAACGGACGTCAGAATTGGATTCGAGGTTAAATTTCATGCTTAAAAATGGTGCTTTGTGTACTTCTTAAAAATTGAGCCATTTTGCTGTCCGGGGAAGGAAATTCCTGATGCCGGGGTCAGGGATTTTTGTGCTCCGGATGTGAAATTTCTTTTTTTATCCAAATGTAAAAACGGACATCAGAATTGGATTCGGGGTTAAATTTCATGCTTAAAAATGGTGCTTTTTGTACTTTTTTAAAATTGAGCCATTTTGGTGTCCGGGAAAGGAAAATCCTGATGCCGGGGTCAGGGATTTTTGTGCTCCGGAGCTGAAAAATTTTTTTTGACCCAAATGTATAAAAGGACATCAGAATTGGATTCGGGGTTAAATTTCATGCTTAAAAATGGTGCTTTTGTACTTTTTAAAAAGTGAGCCATTTTGGTGTCCGGGGAAGGAAATTCCTGATGCCGGGGTCAGGGATTTTTGTGCTCCGGAGGTGAAATTTTTTTTTTGACCCAAATGTAAAAACGGACATCCGAATTGGATTCGGGGTTAAATTTCATGCTTAAAAATGGTGCATTTTGTACTTCTTAAAAATTGAGCCATTTTGCTGTCCGGGGACGGAAATTCCTGATGCCGGGGTCAGGGATTTTTGTCCTCCGGAGGTGAATTTTTTTTTTGACCCAAATGTAAAAACGGACGTCAGAATTGGATTTCGAGTTAAATTTCATGCTTAAAAATGGTGCTTTTTGTACTTTTTACAAATTGAGCCATTTTGGTGTCCGGGGAAGGAAATTCCTGATGCCGGGGTCAGGGATTTTTGTGCTCCGGATGTGAAATTTCTTTTTTTATCCAAATGTAAAAACGGACATCAGAATTGGATTCGGGGTTAAATTTCATGCTTAAAAATGGTGCTTTTTGTACTTTTTAAAAATTGAGCCATTTTGTTGTCCGGGGAAGGAAATTCCTATGCCGGGGTCAGGGATTTTTGTGCACCGGAGCTGAAATTTTTTTTTGACCCAAATGTAAAAACGGACGTCAGAATTGGATTCGAGGTTAAATTTCATATTTAAAAATGGTGCTTTTTGTACTTCTTAAAAATTGAGCCATTTTGGTGTCCGGGGAAGGAAAATCCTGATGCCGGGGTCAGGGATTTTTGTGCTCCGGAGCTGAAATTTTTTTTTTGACCAAAATGTAAAAACGGACGTCAGAATTGGATTCGAGGTTAAATTTTATGCTTAAAAATGGTGCTTTTTGTACTTCTTAAAATTGATGCCATTTTGGTGTCTCGGGTGGAGATGAAAAATCTCATGGCCGGGTTCAGGTATTTTTGGTGCCCCCGAGGTGAATTTTTTTTTTGACCCAAATGTAAAAACGGAAACGTCAGAATTGGATTCGGGAATTCGAGGTTAAATTTCATGCTTAAAAATGGTGCTTTTTGTACTTTTTAAAAATTGAGGCATTTTGGTGTCCGGGGAAGGAAAATCCTGATGCCGGGGTCAGGGATTTTTGTGCTCCGGAGCTGAAATTTTTTTTTTGACCCAAATGTATAAATGGACATCAGAATTGGATTCGGGGTTAAATTTCATGCTTAAAAATGGTCCTTTTTGTACTTTTCAAAAATTGAGCCATTTTGGTGTCCGGGGAACGAAAATCCTGATGCCGGGGTCAGGGATTTTTGTCCTCCGGAGGTGAAATTTTTTTTTTGACCCAAATGTAAAAATGGACGTGAGAATTGGATTCGAGGTTAAATTTCATGCTTAAAAATGGTGCTTTTTGTACTTCTTAAAAATTGAGCCATTTTGGTGTCCGGGGAAGGAAAATCCTGATGCCGGAATCAGGGATTTTTGTCCTCCAGAGGTGAAATTTTTTTTGACCGAAATGTAAAAACGGACATCAGAATTGGTTTCGGGGTTAAATTTCATGCTTAAAAATGGTGCTTTATGTAGTTTTTAAATATTGAGCCGTTTTGGTGTCTAGGGAAGGAAATTCCTGATGCCGGGGTCAGGGATTTTTGTGCTCCGGAGCTGAAACTTCTTTTTTTGACCCAAATGTATAATTAGGGGAAGTCCAGAATTGGATTCGGGGGTTAAAGTTCATGCTTAAAAAATGGTGATTGCTTTTTGTACTTTTAAAAATTGAGCCATTTTGTGGTCCGGGAAGGAAATTCCTGATGCCGTGCTCAGGGATTTTTGTGCTGCAGAGGTGAAAATTATTTTGACCCAAATGTAAAAACGGACATCAGAATTGGATTCGGGGTTAAATTTCATGCTTAAAAATGGTGCTTTTTGTACTTTTAAAAATTGAACCATTTTGGTGTCCGGGGAAGGAAATTCCTGATCGCAGGGGTCAAGGGATTTTTGTGCTCCGGAGCTGAAAATTTTTTTTTGACCCAAATGTATACATGGACATCAGAATTGGATTCGGGGTTAAATTTCATGCTTAAAAATGGTGCTTTTTGTACTTTTAAAAAATTGAGCCATTTTGGTGTCCGGGAAAGGAAAATCCTGATGCCGGGGTCAGGAATTTTTTTCCTCCGGAGGTGAAATTTTTTTTTTACCCAAATGTAAAAAACGGACATCAGAATTGGATTCGGGGTTAAATTTCATGCTTAAAAATGGTGCTTTTTGTACTTTTTAAAAATTGAGCCATTTTGGTGTCCGGGAAACGAAAATCCTGATGCCGGAGTCAGGGATTTTTGTGCTCCGGAGCTGAAAATTTTTTTTTGACCCAAATGTATAAATGGACATCAAAATTGGATTCAGGGTTAAATTTCATGCTTAAAAATGGTGCTTTTTGTACTTTTTAAAAATTGAGCCATTTTGGTGTCCGGGAAACGAAAATCCTGATGCCGGAGTCAGGGATTTTTGTGCTCCGGAGCTGAAAAATTTTTTTTTGACCCAAATGTATAAATGGACATCAGAATTGGATTCGGGGTAAAATTTCATGCTTAAAAATGGTGCTTTTTGTACTTTTTAAAAATTGAGGCATTTTGGTGTCCGGGAAAGGATAATCCGGATGCCAGGGTCAGGAATTTTTGTCCTCCGGAGGTGAAATTTTTTTTTTTAACCAAATGTAAAAACGGACATCAGAATGGATTCGAGTGTTAAATTTCATGCTAAAAATGGGACTTTTGTTACTTTTTAAAAATTGAGGCATTTGGTGTCCGGGAAAGGAAAATCCCCTCCATGATGCCGGGGTCAGGACTTTTTTTTCCTACGGGGAGGTGAAATTTTTTTTTTTACCCAAATGTAAAAACGGCATCAGAATGGATTCGGAGTTAAAGTTTCAGGCTTAAAATGGTGCTTTTTGAACTTTTAAAAATTGAGCCATTTTGGTGCCAGTGGAAAGAAGATCCTGATGCCGGAGTCAGGGATTTTTGTGCTCCGGAGCTGAAAATTTTTTTTGACCCAAATGTATAAATGGACATCAGAATTGGATTCGGGGTTAAATTTCATGCTTAAAAATGGTGCTTTTTGTACTTTTTAAAAATTGAGCCATTTTGGTGTCCGGGTAATGAAAATCCTGATGCCGGGGTCAGGGATTTTTGTGCTCCGGAGGTGAAATTTTTTTTTTGACCCAAATGTAAAAACGGACGTCAGAATTGGATTCGAGGTTAAATTTCATGCTTAAAAATGGTGCTTTTTGTACTTTTTAAAAATTGAGGCATTTTGGTGTCCGGGAAAGGAAAATCCTGATGCCGGGGTCAGGAATTTTTTTCCTCCGGAAGTGAAATTTTTTTTTTTACCCAAATGTAAAAACGGACATGAGAATTGGATTCGGGGTTAAATTTCATGCTTAAAAATGGTGCTTTTTGTACTTTTTAAAAATTTAGCCATTTTGGTGTCCGGGAAAGGAACATCCTGATGCCGGAGTCAGGGAATTTTGTGCTCCGGAGCTGAAAATTTTTTTT
>NW_024099083.1:0-1593 GCF_016545835.1 Crotalus tigris
GAGCCGTTTTGGTGTCCGGGGAATAACTTTCCTGATGCCGGGGTCAGGGATTTTTGGGCTGTGGAGGTGAAAAAATTTTTTTTGACCCAAATTTAAAAACAGACATCATAATTGGATTCGGTGTTAAATTTTTTGCTTAAAAATGGTGCTTTATGTAGTTTTTAAAAATTGAGCCGTTTTGAGTCCGGGGAAGGAAATTCCTGATGCCGGGGTCTGGGATTTTTGTGCTCTGGAGGTGAAAATTTTTTTTGACCCAAATGTAAAAACGGACATCAGAATTGGATTCCGGGTTAGATTTCATACTTAAAAATGGTGCTTTATGCAGTTTTTAAAATTTGAGCAGTTTTGGTGTCTGGGGAAGGAAATTCCTGAAGCCGGGGTCAGGGATTTTTGTGCTCTGGAGGTGAAAATTTTTTTTTGACCGCAATGTAAAAACGGACATCCGAATTGGATTTGGGGTTAAATTTCATGCTTAAAAATGGTGCTTTATGTAGTTTTTAAAAATTGAGCCATTTTGGTTTCCGGGGAAAGAAATTCCGTTGCGGAGGGGATTTTGGTGTTACGGAGGTGAAATTTTTTTTTGGACCCAAATGTAAAAACGGGACATCAGAATTGGATTGGGGTTAAATTTCATGCTGAAATGGAAGCTTTATGGCAGGTTGTTTAAAATTGAAACCGTTGTTGCGTGGACTTAGTGGGGAGGAAATTCACTGAGTGCCTGGTGTTAGGGATTTTGTCCCTCCGGAGGTGAAATTTTTTGTTGGACCAAATGTAAAAAACGGACATCAGGATTGGATCTTGAGGTTTTAAATTTCATGCTTTAAAAATGTTGCTTTATGTAGTTTTAAAAAAATGAGACGTTTTGGTGTCCGGGGGAAGGAATTTCCTGATGCCGGGGTCAGGGATTTTTGTGCTTGGAGGTGAAAATTTTTGACCCAAGGTAAAAACGGACATCAGAATTGGATTTGAGTTTAAAATTTCATGCTTAAAAATGTTGCTTTATGTAGTTTTAAAAAATTGAGCCGTTTTGGTGTCCGGGGAAGGAATTTCCTGATGCCGGGGTCAGGGATTTTTGTGCTGTGGAGGTGAAAATTTTTGGGGACCCAAATGTAAAAACGGATGTCATAATTGGATTCGGGGTTAAATTTCATGCTTAAAAATGGTGCTTTATGTAGTTTTTAAAATTTGAGCAGTTTTGGTTTCTGGGGAAGGAAATTCCTGATGCCAGGGTCACGGATATTTGTACTCTCGAGGTGAAAATTTTTTTTGACCCAAATGTAAAAACGGACATCAGAATTGGATTCGGGGTTAAATTTCATGCTTAAAAATGGAGCTTTATATAGTTTTTAAAAATTGAGCCGTTTTGGTGTCTGGGGAAGGAACTTCCTGATGCCGGAAGGATTTTTGTGTTCCGGAGGTGAAAATTTTTTTTGACCCAAATGTAAAAACGGACATCAGAATTGGATTCTGGGTTAAATTTCATACTTAAAAATGGTGCTTTATGTATTTTTAAAAATTGAGCCGTTTTGGTGTCCGGGGAATAAATTTCCTGATGCCGGGGTCAGGGATTTTTTGGCTGTGGAGGTGAAAAAA
>NW_024099084.1:0-7500 GCF_016545835.1 Crotalus tigris
CGCCACGGCGTGCACCGGGAGTCGTTCAGATGCAGTGCCGGGAATCGGGATCGGTCTAGCTGCAGGTCTGCCCGGTAGAGGCCCGGTCTACCCGCAAGAGGCCCGGTCTACCCGCCAGAGGCCCGGTGTACCCGGGAACAGGCGAACCGGGGGGAAATCCGAGCATCGCCAAACAGGAGGGTGAGATTTTGACGTAGGTACATCCGTTCCTTCCTTCCTCCCTGCCTTCCGGAGGCACTTGGCTGCCGCGGACGGGCATACCGGTCACCGGTCGCCAGGAGAAGTCCGGAACGGCGCGGTGGGCGCAGAATCCGCCGTCGTCGTTACGGGAACCTCAGCGGTCGCCCCGGCGTGGATCGGGAGGGGGGCCTTCTGCCGGTGGCTGGCATCAGGATCGGTCTACCCGTAGGTCTATGCTGTAGAGGCCCGGTGTACAGGCGAACCGGACGGTCAAACCGGTCGCCGGTCGCCAGGAGTAGCCCGGAACGGCGTCGGCGTGCGGAGTGTCCGCCGTCGTCGTTTCGGGCAACTCCGCCGTCGCCACGGCGTGCACCGTGAGTCGTTCTGCTGCAGTGCCGGGCCTCGGGATCGGTCTAGCTGAAGGTCTACCCGGTAGAGGCCCGGTCTACCCGGGGACAGGCGAACCGGGTGGGGGGGAATCCGAGCATCGCCTAACCGGAGGGTGAGATTTTGACGTAGGTAGGTAGGTACGTACCTCCCTCCCTCCCAGAGGCAGTTAGCAGCCGCGGACGGGCATACCGGTCGCCGGTCGCCCGTAGAAGTCCGGAACGGCGTCGGTGCGCTCAGAGTCCGCCGTGGTCGTTCCGGGAAACGCCGCGGTCGCACCGGCGTGGAGCGGGGGGGGGCCTTCTACCGCAGCAGCTGGCATCAGGATCGGTCCCCTACCAGAGGTCTATTCGGTAGCGGCCCGGTCTACCCAAGAGAGGCCCGGTGTACCTGGGAACAGAGAACCGAAGGGAAATCCGAGTCAACGCATGAAGGCTGGTGAGATTTTTGCTTTAGGTGCGTAGCTACCTTCCTTCCTTCCTTCCTTCCTTCCTTCCTTCCTTCCTCCCTCCCTCCCTCTCTCCTCCCTCGCTCCCTCGCTCCCCCTCCCCCCATCCCTCCCTTCGGGAGGTACTTGGCCGCCGCGGACGTTGGAAAAAGTTGTCAGCGCTCGCCAGGAGGAGTCCGGAACGGCGTCGGCGTGCGCAGAGTCCGCCGTCGACGGTCTGGGAACCTCGGCGATCGCCCCTGATTGGACCAGGGGTCGTTCTGCCACAGTGGCGGGTGGTGGGATCGTTCTACCAGCAGGTCTACCCGGGAGAGGCCCCGTGTACGGGAGGAGGAACCGGAGGGAAAGCAATCTCTCTCTCTGTTTTTGTGTGTGCGTGCGTGAGCGCTGCGTGTGTGTGCGAGCGTGTGTGTGTTGTGTGTGTGTGTGGTGAGAGAGAGAGAGAGAGACGAGAGAGAGAGAGAGCAGGCGCGACTGCGTGCCTGGCTGTGACTGCGCGTGTGCGCGCGTGTCTGATTGCGTGTGCCTGCGGTTCCCTGCGGCGTGCGTGCGTGAGCGACTGCCCTGCGTCTCATTGCGTGTGCGCGAGCTGTGAGTCCTGCGCGTGTGTGGGAGAGCAGGGGCGCGGCGGCGTGCCCTGGGCGGGAGCGTCTCCTTGCGCGCGCCTCGCGTCTGGCTGCGCCTCCGCCTGTGAGCGCGAGCCAGCGCGCAGCGCAGCGCGCCTCTCGGCGCCGTCTGGCCCCACCAGTGCGGGTGTGTGCGTGTGCGTGAACGACAGCGTGCGCCTCTGACTGCGTGTGCGCCTGAGTGCCTCATCCTCCGCGACTGCGTGCCTGTGTGTGTGTGTTCTGCGCGCGTGTCCCTGCGCGTCTGCGTCTGCACGTTTGTACCTATGCGTGTGTGCGTGTGCGTGTGCGCATGTAGCTAGGATTGCGTGTGTGCGCGCGCGAGCGCTCCTCTCCTCGCGTGCCCCTGCGCGTCTGCGCGCGCGTGCCCCCTGTGCACGTGTCTCCCCGCGAACCGAGTGGTATGTTTGTTTTTGGCGCGTGGGCGTGGCCGCGCGAGTGCTCTCCGGTCTACCCGGCAGAAGGAGGGAAGGGACGTTGGCGAGCCGGGTTCCAAGTGCGGGGTGCGGGCGTCGGTCTACCCGGCAAAGGAGGGGAAAAAAAAAAAAAAAAAGAAAATAGAAAAAAAAAGGGGGGGGGGAAAGAAAAGAAAGGGAAATCGCAGCGCGGGTCGCGTTCGGCGCCTGTCTCCTCGCCCGATCCGGCGGGCCGCCAAAGGGCAGCCGCGGAGCTCTCGCGCGCCTGCGCGCGGAGAGGCTCCTGCGGCTGCTGCCTTTGGCGGCCGCCGGATCGTCCCCCCCGCCCTCCTCCCCTCCCTCTTCCCCCCCCGCCCGACACCCGCCTTGTCCACCAGGTCTACCGGGGGACGGGCAGGACCGCGACGGCCGGGGCAGCCCCTCCCGCGAGGGCTGCATTCCGCCGGCCGACCGGCCCCCGCCCCGGGTGTGTCGGGCGGGAGAGGGAATGTGGAGGAAGGAGGGGGGGGACGTGTGACCAGCGGGCACCTTCGAGGGAGCCCGCGCTACCTCGTCGCTCGCTCGCTCAGCGCTCGCCAACGGACGGACAAAAGCTTGTGTCGAGGGCTGACTTTCAATAGATCGCAGCGAGGGGAGTCTGCTCTGCTACGCACGAAACCCCGACCCAGAATCAGGGCGGGTACCGAATGATTAGCACCGGGTTCCCCGCGAACGTCGGGCGCTTCGCCGCAGGCGATAGGTCTGGCCCCCTCCGGCCACGCTCCGCTTCCGTGACGGACGGCTCTCCGCACCGGGCCGGGAGGCCCGGCTATTCCGAGGACCACCGAGGCTCCTCGCGCTGCGGTATCGTTACGTTTAGGGGATTCTGACTTAGAGGCGTTCAGTCATAATCCCACGCTGGTAGCTTCGCCCATTGCTCCTCAGCCAAGCGCGTACACAAATGTCTGACACCTGCGGTTCCTCTCTATGAGCAGGGATTACTAGTGCAAAAACACATTCATCAGTAGGTAAAACTAACCTGTCTCACGCCGACGGTCTAAACCCAGCTCACGCTCCCATTAGTGGGTGAACAATTCCAAAGCTTGGTGAATTCTGATTCACAATGATAGGAAGAGCCGACTCGAGGATCAAAAAGCGGATTCCGTCGTTATGAACGCTTGCCGCCAATAAGCAGTTATAACTGTGGTACCGTTTCTGACACCTCCTGCTTAAACCCAAAAAGTCAGAAGGATCGTGAGGCCCCGCTTTCACGGTCTGTTTTCGTAATGAAAATCAAGATCAAGCGAGCTTTTGCCTTTCTGCTCCGCGGGAGGTTTCTGTCCTCCCTGAGATCGCCTTAGGACACCTGCGTTACGGGTTGACAGGTGTCCGCCCCAGTCCAACTCCCCACCTTAACTCTGTCCCCGGAGCGGGTCCGCGCCCGGCCCCGGCGCCGGGCGCTTGACCAGAATCGAGCCCCTCGGGGCTCGCCCCCCGCCTCCACCGGGTAACTGAAAAAACGGTCAGAAGTAGTGGTATTTCACCGGCATCCTGGCGGGCCTCCCACTTATTCTACGGCCTTCTCATGTCTCTTCCAGGGCCAGACTAGAGTCAAGCTCAACTTGTCTTCTTTCGCCGCTGATTTCCGCCAAGCCGTTCCCATTGGCTGTGGTTCGCTAGATAGTGGTAGGACGTGGGAATCTCGTTCATCCATTCATGCGCGTCACTAATTAGATGACGAGGCATTGCTAACTTACGAAGATCATGTTGCTCCCGCCGTTTACCCCGCGCTTCATTGAATTTCCTTCACTTGACATTCAGAGCACTGGGCAGAAATCACTATCGCGTCAACACCCGCCGCGGGCCTTCGCATTCTTTGTTTTAATTAAACAGTCGGGATTCCCCCTGGTCCGCGCCAGTTCTAAAGTCAGCTTCTAGGCGGCCGGCCGAGGCGGGACGACGGTGCCGCCGCCGGCCCCGGCGAGGGTGGCGTGACGGCCGCCGCCCGCCGCAGCTGGTGTGGGCACCACGGGAAGGGGCCCGGCTCGCCTCCGGATCGCCGGCCGCGCCCTCCGACCCCGCCCGCCCCCCGTGAGGGGTCGGGGGGGCGGAGAAGCGGCTGTTCCTCTCCCAGCCGCGGCGCGCCGCCCGGCCCCCTTCGCGCCCCAGCCCGACCGGCCCATCCCTCAGAGCCAATCCTTATCCCGAAGTTACGGATCCTGCTTGCCGACTTCCCTTCCTACATTGTTTCTACATTCCAGAGCCGTTCACCTTGGAGACCTGCTGCGGATATGGGTACGGCCCGGCGCGAGATTTACACCATCTCCCCGGATCGTTCAAGGTGCCACAGCGAGATCTCACACGGACGGCCGCCGAACCGCGACGCTTTTCCAGTCGCGGGCCCCTCTCTCGGGTGCGAACCCATTCCAGGCGCCCTTGCCCTTCACAAAGAAAAGAGAACTCTCCCCGGGGACTTCCGCCGTCTTTCTTCCTCGTGAGCGTCCGCGTTGACCGCAACCTGGACGCCTCGCGGCGCCCGTCCCGCCACTCCGGTTCGGGGATCTGAACCCGACTCCCTTTCGATCGGCTGAGGCGACGGAGGCTCGCCCGTCCCTTCGTAACGGCACCTCGCCTTATCCTCCTCAGGACCAGACTGGACCCGGTTTCAACTGCTGTTCACGGGTGTTTGACGCCTTCTCCACTTCGGCCTTCAAAGTCTCGTTTGAATATTATGCTACTACCACACAAATCTGCGCCCACGCGGCGGCTCCACCCGGGCCCCACGCCCTAGCCTTCAAGGCGCCGCGCGGCGGCCCTCCTACTCTCGCCGGCCTACGCCCCCGGGGCACGTTTTGGCCGGCGACGGCCGGTATGGGCCGACGCTCCAGCGCCACCATTTTCAGGCTAGTTTGATTCGCAGGTGAATTTGTTACCCACTCCTTAGCGGATTCCGACTTCCATGCCACCGTCCTGCTGTCTATATCAACCAACACCTTTTCTGGGTTCTGATGAGCGCGCAATCGGGCGCCTTAACCCGCGTTTCGGTTCATCGCAGCGCCAGTTCTGCTTACCAAACAGTGGCCCACTAGGCTCTCGCCTATTCCACGCCCGGACTCCACGCCAGCGAGCCTGGCTTCTACCCATTTAAAGTTTGAGAATAGGTGAAGATCGTTTTCGGCCCCAAGACCTCTAATCATTCGCTTTGACCGGTAAAACTGCGGCAGCCCTTGTGCCCGCGATCGCCACTTATCCTGAGGGGAACTCCGGAGGGAACCAGCTACCTAGATGGTTCGATTAGTCTTTCGCCCCTATACCCAGGTCGAACGACCGATTTGCACGTCAGGACCCTACGGGACCTCCACCAGCGTTTCCTCTGGCTTCGCCCTGCCCAGGCATAGTTCACCATCTTTCGGGTCCTAGCACGCGCGCTCTAAACGCTCCACCTCCCCCGACGGGGCGGGCGGACGGGCCGGTGGTGCGCCCTCCGCTCGGAGCCTCGGGATCCCACCTCGGCGCGCGCGCCGGCCCTCACCTTCATTGCGCCAACGTGGCTTTCGTCTGCAGCCTCTGACCTCGCGCGCGCCGTGTTTAGACTCTTGGTCCGTGTTTCAAGACGGGTCGGTGGGTCGGCCGACGTCGCCGGGCGGACCCCGTGCGCGCCGGCGCGGCCCCGATACCCCCCGGGACGGCGCGACGGCGTCGGGGCGCACTGACAACAGTCCGTCCCGGGAGACGGTCGCGTCCGGGGGCGGGGGGCCCCGGCCCCCGCACGCGCCGGCCCCCGCGCCGCCTGCCCGCCGCCGGCCCCCGCGAGGGGGGCGGCGGCGGGAGCGGCGGCGGTTGAGCCGACCCCCCGGGGGGGGGAGGCGGGCGCGCGGCGGTCTTCTCCCTCGGCCCCGGGATGAGGCGAGAGCTGCTGCCGGCGGGGGGGCTGTACAACCCGCCGCCCGGCGGGGGCGGCGGGCCACCTGCCCGGCCTGAGGCCTTCCCAGCCGACCCGGAGCCGGTCGCGGCGCACCGCACCGGCGGGAAATGCGCCGACGGGGGCCGGAGCCGTCCGGAGCGGTGTGTGGTCCCCTCCACGGAACCCACCTCCCCGCGAGGGGGCGAGGGAGGAGGGGATCCGCCGGCCCGGCCCGGCCGACGGACCCGCCCGGGTTGAATCCTCCCGGGCGGCTGCGCGGACCCCACCCGTTTACCTCTTAACGGTTTCACCCCCTCTTGAACTCTCTCTTCAAAGTTCTTTTCATTTCCCTACGGTACTTGTCGACTATCGGTCTCGTGCCGGTATTTAAGCCTTAGATGGAGTTTACCAACCCGCTTTGGCTGCATTCCCAAGCAACCCGACTCCGAGAAGACCCGGTCCCGGCGCGCCGGGGCCGCCACCGGCCTCACACCGTCCGCGGGCTGTGCCTCGATCAGAAGGACTTGGGCGCCCCTGCCGGAAGCGCCGCCGGGGAAGTGGGTCTTCCGTACGCCACATTTCCCGCGTCCCACCGCGGGACGGGATTCGGCGCTGGGCTCTTCCCTCTTCACTCGCCGTTACTGAGGATCCTGGTTAGTTCTTTTCCTCCGCTGACTAATATGCTTAAATTCAGCGGGTCGCCACGTCCGATCTGAGGTCGCGGTCCGAGAGGAAGGTCGCGGGGGACGCCGAGAGCGGGCCCGGGCGCCGCCCTCACCGCGAGGGCCCCCCACGGGGGGAAACGGCCGAAACGGGGGCGCGGTCGTAAGGCGGACCCGGCGGGCGGGGAAGCCGGACGGGGGCCGGGGCGCGGCGCTGGCGCGCGGGCAAGCAACGGGGACACCGCAGTACAGCCGCTCGGAGCGCGCTCTCCGACCCGACCCGACCGTCCCGCGCACGCGGGACCGCCGGACCCACACGGGAGACGCGGCCCGTCGCGACGCCGGGGGGGCCGGCCACCTCCCGCGGAGGAGGCGCCGACACCCGCGGGGGCGAGCGCGCTCGGGGGGCTTCCCCGGACGGGACCGCCGCACGCGACGTAGCGGACGGACCCCCCGAGCTCCCGCCCGGCGGGGCGGAGCGGGGCCGACCGGCGGAGAGGGACGGACGCCGTCGGGGTCTGGGACTGGGGGGACGGAGGCGCTGCGGCCCCAGAACCCCAGCCGCCGGAGGCGGCGGCGCTCGTCCCGGAGGGACTCGGGACGCCGATCCCCCCCCGCGCCGGGCGAGGGGGAAGGCGCCCGGACCCTCGGCGGGGCGGGCGTGTCGCGGCTCGCGGGCGATTGAACCGTCAGGCGACGCTCAGACGGGCGTAGCCCCGGGCGGGAACCCGGGCCGCATGTGCGTTCGAAGGGTCGATGATCAATGTGTCCTGCAATTCACATTAGTTCTCGCAGCTAGCTGCGTTCTTCATCGACGCACGAGCCCGAGTGATCCACCCCGCTAAGAGTTGTCACAGCGTAAATCGGTAAGGAAAACAAGACAGGCACAGCTGCTGGG
>NW_024099084.1:12500-20000 GCF_016545835.1 Crotalus tigris
CGCCGTCGCCACGGCGGTGCACCGGGAGTCGTTCTGAGGCAGTGCGGGAATCGGGATCGGTTAGCTGCAGGTATGCCCGGTAGAGGCCCGGTCTACCCGCAAGAGGCCGGTGTACCCGGGAACAGGCGAACCGGGGGGAAATCGAGATCGCCCAAACAGAGGGTGAGATTTTGACGTAGGTACCTCAGTTCTTCCTTCCTCCTGCCTCCGGGAGGCACTTGGCTGCCGCGGAGGGCATAACGGTCCAACCGTCGCCAGGAGAAGTCCGGAACGCTCGGTGGGGCAGAATCCGCCGTGCGTCGTTACGGGAACCTCTGCGGTCGCCCCGGCGTGGATCGGGAGGGGGGGCCTTCTGCCGGTGAGCTAGGCATCGGATTCGGCTCTACCCGTAGGTCTATGCTGTAGAGGCACGGTGTACAGGCAGAAACCGGACGGTCAAAAAACCGGTCGCGGTCGCCAGGAGTAGCCCGGAACGGCGATCGTCGGCGTGCGGAGGGTCCGCCGTCGTCGTTTCGGGCAAACTCCGCCGTTCGCACGGCGTGCACCGGAGTCGTCTGCTGCCGGGAGGTGCCGGGCTCGGGATCGGTCTAGCTGAGGTCTCACACGGTAGAGGCCCGGTCTACCCGGGGACAGGCGAACCGGGTGGGGGGGAATCCGAGCATCGCCTAACAGGAGGGTGAGATTTGACTTAGTAGGTAAGGACGTACCTCACTCCCCTCCAGAGGCAGTTAGCAGCGCGGACGGGCATACGTCGCCGGTCGACCGTAGAAGTCCGGAAAGGCGCGTGGCCTGCGCTCGAAGTCCGCGTGGTCGTTCGGGTAAACTCCGCGGTCGCACGGCGTGGAGCGGGGGGGGGGCTTCTACCGCAGCAGCTCTGCATCAGGATCGGTTACACAGAGGTCTAGTCGGTAGCGGGCCCGGTCTACCCAAGAGAGGCCCGGTGTTACCTGGGAACAGCAGAAACGAAGGGAAATCGAGCAACGCATGATACGGTGGTGAGATTTTTGCTTTAGGTGCGTAGCTACCTTCCTTCCTTACTTCCTTCCTTCCTTCCTTCTTCCTCCCTCCCTCCCTACTCTACCTTCCCTCGCTCCCGCGGCTCCCTCCCTCCCTCCCCCCCCCCCCCTCCCCCTTTTTTTTTTTCGGGAGGTACTTGGCCGCCGCGGACGGGGAAAAAGTTCAGTCAGCGCTCGCCAGGAGGAAGTCCGGAAACGGCAGTCGGCCTTGCGCAGAGTCCGCCGTAGACGGTTCTGGGAACCTCTGCGATCGCCCCTGAAGTAGGACCAGGGGTCGTTTCCTGCACAGTGGCGGGTGGTGGATCGTTACTACCGCAGTCTACCCGGGAGAGGCACCGTGTAACGGCGAGGGAGGAGAACCGGAGGGAAAGCAATCTCTCTCTTGTTTTTGTCGCGTGCGGTGCGTGAGCGATGCGTGTGTGTGCGAGGGGGGTTGTGTTGTGTGGTGTGAGAGAGAGAGAGATGATGAGTAGTTGAAGAGAGAGAGAGAGAGCAGGCGCGACCTCATGCGTGCATGGGTGTGACTGCGCGGTCTGCCGCGCGTGTCTGATTGCGAGTGCCGCGGTTCCCTGCGGTGCGTGCGTTGAGCGACTGCGGCGTCTTTCATTGCGTTGTGCTGCGAGCCGTTGGAGTCTCTGCGCGTGTGTGGGAGAGCAGGGGCGACGGCGGCGTTGCCTGGGCGGGTGTACTCCTTGCGCGCGCCGCGCGTCTGGCTGCGCCTCCGCCTGTGAGCGCGAAGCCAGCGCGCTTGCGCTGCTGCGCTCTCGGCGCGTCTGGCCCCACCAGTCGAGGGTTGTGTGCGTGTGCGTTGAACGACGGCGTGGCCCTCTGACTGGTGTGACGCCTGTGAGTGCTCAGCCTCCGCGACTGCGTGCCTGGTGTGGTATGTGTTCAGCGCGCGTGTGTCCATGAGCGTCTGCGTCTGCAAGTTTGTACCTATGCGTGGTGTGCGTGGCGTGTGCGCATGTAGCTAGGATTGAGTGTGTGCGCGCGCGAGCGCTCCTCTCCCGCGGCCCGCTTGCGCTGTCTGCGCGGCCGTGCCACTGTGCACGTGTCTACCCGGAAAACGAGGGTATGTTTGTTTTTGGCGAGTGGGCGTGGCCCGCAGCGCGAGTGCTCTCCGGTATCCCGGCAGAAGGAGGAAGGGACGTTGGCGAGCCGGGTTCCAAGTTGCGGGTGTGCGGGCGTCGGTGTCTACCCGGTCAAAGGAGGGAAAAAAAAAAAAAAAAAAAAGAAATAGAAAAAAAAAGGGGGGGGGGAAAGAAAAGAAAGGTGAAACGCAGCGAGGGTCGCGTTCGGCGCCTGTACTCCTCGCCCGATCCGGCGGGCCGCCAAAGGGCAGCCGCGGAGCTCTCGCGCGCCTGCGCGCGGAGAGGCTCCTGCGGCTGCTGCCTTTGGCGGCCGCCGGATCGTCCCCCCCGCCCTCCTCCCCTCCCTCTTCCCCCCCCGCCCGACACCCGCCTTGTCCACCAGGTCTACCGGGGGACGGGCAGGACCGCGACGGCCGGGGCAGCCCCTCCCGCGAGGGCTGCATTCCGCCGGCCGACCGGCCCCCGCCCCGGGTGTGTCGGGCGGGAGAGGGAATGTGGAGGAAGGAGGGGGGGGACGTGTGACCAGCGGGCACCTTCGAGGGAGCCCGCGCTACCTCGTCGCTCGCTCGCTCAGCGCTCGCCAACGGACGGACAAAAGCTTGTGTCGAGGGCTGACTTTCAATAGATCGCAGCGAGGGGAGTCTGCTCTGCTACGCACGAAACCCCGACCCAGAATCAGGGCGGGTACCGAATGATTAGCACCGGGTTCCCCGCGAACGTCGGGCGCTTCGCCGCAGGCGATAGGTCTGGCCCCCTCCGGCCACGCTCCGCTTCCGTGACGGACGGCTCTCCGCACCGGGCCGGGAGGCCCGGCTATTCCGAGGACCACCGAGGCTCCTCGCGCTGCGGTATCGTTACGTTTAGGGGATTCTGACTTAGAGGCGTTCAGTCATAATCCCACGCTGGTAGCTTCGCCCATTGCTCCTCAGCCAAGCGCGTACACAAATGTCTGACACCTGCGGTTCCTCTCTATGAGCAGGGATTACTAGTGCAAAAACACATTCATCAGTAGGTAAAACTAACCTGTCTCACGCCGACGGTCTAAACCCAGCTCACGCTCCCATTAGTGGGTGAACAATTCCAAAGCTTGGTGAATTCTGATTCACAATGATAGGAAGAGCCGACTCGAGGATCAAAAAGCGGATTCCGTCGTTATGAACGCTTGCCGCCAATAAGCAGTTATAACTGTGGTACCGTTTCTGACACCTCCTGCTTAAACCCAAAAAGTCAGAAGGATCGTGAGGCCCCGCTTTCACGGTCTGTTTTCGTAATGAAAATCAAGATCAAGCGAGCTTTTGCCTTTCTGCTCCGCGGGAGGTTTCTGTCCTCCCTGAGATCGCCTTAGGACACCTGCGTTACGGGTTGACAGGTGTCCGCCCCAGTCCAACTCCCCACCTTAACTCTGTCCCCGGAGCGGGTCCGCGCCCGGCCCCGGCGCCGGGCGCTTGACCAGAATCGAGCCCCTCGGGGCTCGCCCCCCGCCTCCACCGGGTAACTGAAAAAACGGTCAGAAGTAGTGGTATTTCACCGGCATCCTGGCGGGCCTCCCACTTATTCTACGGCCTTCTCATGTCTCTTCCAGGGCCAGACTAGAGTCAAGCTCAACTTGTCTTCTTTCGCCGCTGATTTCCGCCAAGCCGTTCCCATTGGCTGTGGTTCGCTAGATAGTGGTAGGACGTGGGAATCTCGTTCATCCATTCATGCGCGTCACTAATTAGATGACGAGGCATTGCTAACTTACGAAGATCATGTTGCTCCCGCCGTTTACCCCGCGCTTCATTGAATTTCCTTCACTTGACATTCAGAGCACTGGGCAGAAATCACTATCGCGTCAACACCCGCCGCGGGCCTTCGCATTCTTTGTTTTAATTAAACAGTCGGGATTCCCCCTGGTCCGCGCCAGTTCTAAAGTCAGCTTCTAGGCGGCCGGCCGAGGCGGGACGACGGTGCCGCCGCCGGCCCCGGCGAGGGTGGCGTGACGGCCGCCGCCCGCCGCAGCTGGTGTGGGCACCACGGGAAGGGGCCCGGCTCGCCTCCGGATCGCCGGCCGCGCCCTCCGACCCCGCCCGCCCCCCGTGAGGGGTCGGGGGGGCGGAGAAGCGGCTGTTCCTCTCCCAGCCGCGGCGCGCCGCCCGGCCCCCTTCGCGCCCCAGCCCGACCGGCCCATCCCTCAGAGCCAATCCTTATCCCGAAGTTACGGATCCTGCTTGCCGACTTCCCTTCCTACATTGTTTCTACATTCCAGAGCCGTTCACCTTGGAGACCTGCTGCGGATATGGGTACGGCCCGGCGCGAGATTTACACCATCTCCCCGGATCGTTCAAGGTGCCACAGCGAGATCTCACACGGACGGCCGCCGAACCGCGACGCTTTTCCAGTCGCGGGCCCCTCTCTCGGGTGCGAACCCATTCCAGGCGCCCTTGCCCTTCACAAAGAAAAGAGAACTCTCCCCGGGGACTTCCGCCGTCTTTCTTCCTCGTGAGCGTCCGCGTTGACCGCAACCTGGACGCCTCGCGGCGCCCGTCCCGCCACTCCGGTTCGGGGATCTGAACCCGACTCCCTTTCGATCGGCTGAGGCGACGGAGGCTCGCCCGTCCCTTCGTAACGGCACCTCGCCTTATCCTCCTCAGGACCAGACTGGACCCGGTTTCAACTGCTGTTCACGGGTGTTTGACGCCTTCTCCACTTCGGCCTTCAAAGTCTCGTTTGAATATTATGCTACTACCACACAAATCTGCGCCCACGCGGCGGCTCCACCCGGGCCCCACGCCCTAGCCTTCAAGGCGCCGCGCGGCGGCCCTCCTACTCTCGCCGGCCTACGCCCCCGGGGCACGTTTTGGCCGGCGACGGCCGGTATGGGCCGACGCTCCAGCGCCACCATTTTCAGGCTAGTTTGATTCGCAGGTGAATTTGTTACCCACTCCTTAGCGGATTCCGACTTCCATGCCACCGTCCTGCTGTCTATATCAACCAACACCTTTTCTGGGTTCTGATGAGCGCGCAATCGGGCGCCTTAACCCGCGTTTCGGTTCATCGCAGCGCCAGTTCTGCTTACCAAACAGTGGCCCACTAGGCTCTCGCCTATTCCACGCCCGGACTCCACGCCAGCGAGCCTGGCTTCTACCCATTTAAAGTTTGAGAATAGGTGAAGATCGTTTTCGGCCCCAAGACCTCTAATCATTCGCTTTGACCGGTAAAACTGCGGCAGCCCTTGTGCCCGCGATCGCCACTTATCCTGAGGGGAACTCCGGAGGGAACCAGCTACCTAGATGGTTCGATTAGTCTTTCGCCCCTATACCCAGGTCGAACGACCGATTTGCACGTCAGGACCCTACGGGACCTCCACCAGCGTTTCCTCTGGCTTCGCCCTGCCCAGGCATAGTTCACCATCTTTCGGGTCCTAGCACGCGCGCTCTAAACGCTCCACCTCCCCCGACGGGGCGGGCGGACGGGCCGGTGGTGCGCCCTCCGCTCGGAGCCTCGGGATCCCACCTCGGCGCGCGCGCCGGCCCTCACCTTCATTGCGCCAACGTGGCTTTCGTCTGCAGCCTCTGACCTCGCGCGCGCCGTGTTTAGACTCTTGGTCCGTGTTTCAAGACGGGTCGGTGGGTCGGCCGACGTCGCCGGGCGGACCCCGTGCGCGCCGGCGCGGCCCCGATACCCCCCGGGACGGCGCGACGGCGTCGGGGCGCACTGACAACAGTCCGTCCCGGGAGACGGTCGCGTCCGGGGGCGGGGGGCCCCGGCCCCCGCACGCGCCGGCCCCCGCGCCGCCTGCCCGCCGCCGGCCCCCGCGAGGGGGGCGGCGGCGGGAGCGGCGGCGGTTGAGCCGACCCCCCGGGGGGGGGAGGCGGGCGCGCGGCGGTCTTCTCCCTCGGCCCCGGGATGAGGCGAGAGCTGCTGCCGGCGGGGGGGCTGTACAACCCGCCGCCCGGCGGGGGCGGCGGGCCACCTGCCCGGCCTGAGGCCTTCCCAGCCGACCCGGAGCCGGTCGCGGCGCACCGCACCGGCGGGAAATGCGCCGACGGGGGCCGGAGCCGTCCGGAGCGGTGTGTGGTCCCCTCCACGGAACCCACCTCCCCGCGAGGGGGCGAGGGAGGAGGGGATCCGCCGGCCCGGCCCGGCCGACGGACCCGCCCGGGTTGAATCCTCCCGGGCGGCTGCGCGGACCCCACCCGTTTACCTCTTAACGGTTTCACCCCCTCTTGAACTCTCTCTTCAAAGTTCTTTTCATTTCCCTACGGTACTTGTCGACTATCGGTCTCGTGCCGGTATTTAAGCCTTAGATGGAGTTTACCAACCCGCTTTGGCTGCATTCCCAAGCAACCCGACTCCGAGAAGACCCGGTCCCGGCGCGCCGGGGCCGCCACCGGCCTCACACCGTCCGCGGGCTGTGCCTCGATCAGAAGGACTTGGGCGCCCCTGCCGGAAGCGCCGCCGGGGAAGTGGGTCTTCCGTACGCCACATTTCCCGCGTCCCACCGCGGGACGGGATTCGGCGCTGGGCTCTTCCCTCTTCACTCGCCGTTACTGAGGATCCTGGTTAGTTCTTTTCCTCCGCTGACTAATATGCTTAAATTCAGCGGGTCGCCACGTCCGATCTGAGGTCGCGGTCCGAGAGGAAGGTCGCGGGGGACGCCGAGAGCGGGCCCGGGCGCCGCCCTCACCGCGAGGGCCCCCCACGGGGGGAAACGGCCGAAACGGGGGCGCGGTCGTAAGGCGGACCCGGCGGGCGGGGAAGCCGGACGGGGGCCGGGGCGCGGCGCTGGCGCGCGGGCAAGCAACGGGGACACCGCAGTACAGCCGCTCGGAGCGCGCTCTCCGACCCGACCCGACCGTCCCGCGCACGCGGGACCGCCGGACCCACACGGGAGACGCGGCCCGTCGCGACGCCGGGGGGGCCGGCCACCTCCCGCGGAGGAGGCGCCGACACCCGCGGGGGCGAGCGCGCTCGGGGGGCTTCCCCGGACGGGACCGCCGCACGCGACGTAGCGGACGGACCCCCCGAGCTCCCGCCCGGCGGGGCGGAGCGGGGCCGACCGGCGGAGAGGGACGGACGCCGTCGGGGTCTGGGACTGGGGGGACGGAGGCGCTGCGGCCCCAGAACCCCAGCCGCCGGAGGCGGCGGCGCTCGTCCCGGAGGGACTCGGGACGCCGATCCCCCCCCGCGCCGGGCGAGGGGGAAGGCGCCCGGACCCTCGGCGGGGCGGGCGTGTCGCGGCTCGCGGGCGATTGAACCGTCAGGCGACGCTCAGACGGGCGTAGCCCCGGGCGGGAACCCGGGCCGCATGTGCGTTCGAAGGGTCGATGATCAATGTGTCCTGCAATTCACATTAGTTCTCGCAGCTAGCTGCGTTCTTCATCGACGCACGAGCCCGAGTGATCCACCCCGCT
>NW_024099084.1:25000-27333 GCF_016545835.1 Crotalus tigris
CGGTGTAACGGCGAAACCGGACGGTCAAACGGCGGTCGACGGTACGCCAGGAGTAGCCCGTAACGGCGTCGGCGTGCGGAGTGTCGCGCCGTCGTCGTTTCGGGAAACTCCGCCGTCGCCACGGCGTGCACCGGGAGTCGTTCTGATGGCAGTGCCGGGAATCGGGATCGGTCTAGCTGCAGGTCTGCCCGGTAGAGCCCGGTCTACCCGCAAGAGGCCGGTGTACCCGGGAACAGGCGAACCGGGGGGAAATCCTAGATCGCCCAAACAGGAGGGTGAGATTTTTGACGTAGGTACCACTCATTCTTCCTTCCTCCTGCCTTCCGGGAGGCACTTGGCTGCCGCGGACAGGGCATAACCGGTCAACCGGATCCCGCCAGGAGAAGTCCGGAACGGCTCGGTGGGCGCAGAATCCGCCGTCGTCGTTACGGGAACCTCCGCGGGTCGCCCCGGCGTGGATCGGGAGGGGGGGCCTTCTGCCGTGGCTGGCATCAGGATCGGTCTACCCCGTAGGTCTATGCTGTAGAGGCCGTGTACAGGCGAAACCGGACGGTCAAACCGGTCGCCGGTCGCCAGGAGTAGCCCGGAACGGCGTCGGCGTGCGGAGTGTCCGCCGTCGTCGTGTTCGGGCAACTCCGCCGTCGTCACGGCGTGCACCGGGAGTCGTTCTGCTGCAGTGCCGGGCCTCGGGATCGGTCTAGCTGAAGGTCTACCCGTAGAGGCCCGGTCTACCCGGGTGACAGGCGAACCGGGGGGGGGAATCCGAGCATCGCCTAACAGGAGGGTGAGATTTTGACGTAGTAGGTAGGGACGTACCTCCCTCCCTCCAGAGGCGTTAGCAGCCGCGGACGGGCATACCGTCGCCGGTCGCCCGTAGAAGTCCGGAACGGCGTCGGTGCGCTCAGAGTCCGCCGTGGTCGTTCCGGGTAAACTCCGCGGTCGCACCTGCGTGGAGCGGGGGGGGGGCTTCTACCCGCAGCAGCTGGCATCAGGATCGGTCTACCCAGAGGTCTATTCGGTAGCGGCCCGGTCTACCCAAGAGAGGCCCGGTGTACCTGGGAACAGAAGAACCGAAGGGAAATCCGAGCAACGCATGAAGGCTGGTGAGATTTTGCTTTAGGTGCGTAGCTACCTTCCTTCCTTCCTTCCTTCCTTCCTTCCTTCCTTCCTCCCTCCCTCCCTCTCTCCCTCCCTCGCTCCCTCGCTCCCTCCCTCCCTCCCTCCCTCCCTTCGGGAGGTACTTGGCCGCCGCGGACGGGAAAACGTGTCAGCGCTCGCCCGGAGGAGTCCGGAACGGCGTCGGCGTGCGCAGAGTCCGCCGTCGACGGTCTGGGAACCTCGGCGATCGCCCCTGAGTGGACCAGGGGTCGTTCTGCCACAGTGGCGGGTGGTGGGATCGTTCTACCCGCAGGTCTACCCGGGAGAGGCCCCGTGTACCGGGAGGAGGAGAACCGGAGGGAAAGCAATCTCTCTCTCTGTTTTTGTGTGTGCGTGCGTGAGCGACTGCGTGTGTGTGCGAGCGTGTGGGTGTGTGTGTGTGTGTGTGAGAGAGAGAGAGAGAGAGAGAGAGAGAGAGAGAGCAGGCGCGACTGCGTGCCTGGCTGTGACTGCGCGTGTGCGCGCGTGTCTGATTGCGTGTGCCTGCGTTTCCCTGCGCGTGCGTGCGTGAGCGACTGCCTGCGTCTCATTGCGTGTGCGCGAGCGTGAGTCTCTGCGCGTGTGTGGGAGAGCAGGGGCGACGGCGGCGTGCCTGGGCGGGCGTCTCCTTGCGCGCGCCTGCGCGTCTGGCTGCGCCTCCGCCTGTGAGCGCGAGCCAGCGCGCGCGCGCGCGCCTCTCGGCGCGTCTGGCCCCACCCGTGCGGGGGTGTGCGTGTGCGTGAACGACGGCGTGCGCCTCTGACTGCGTGTGCGCCTGAGTGCCTCAGCCTCCGCGACTGCGTGCCTGTGTGTGTGTGTTCTGCGCGCGTGTGTCCCTGCGCGTCTGCGTCTGCACGTTTGTACCTATGCGTGTGTGCGTGTGCGTGTGCGCATGTAGCTAGGATTGCGTGTGTGCGCGCGCGAGCGCTCCTCTCCTCGCGTGCCCCTGCGCGTCTGCGCGCGCGTGCCCCCTGTGCACGTGTCTACCCGCGAACCGATTGGTATGTTTGTTTTTGGCGCGTGGGCGTGGCCGCGCGAGTGCTCTCCGGTCTACCCGGCAGAAGGAGGGAAGGGACGTTGGCGAGCCGGGTTCCAAGTGCGGGGTGCGGGCGTCGGTCTACCCGGCAAAGGAGGGGAAAAAAAAAAAAAAAAAAAGAAAATAGAAAAAAAAGGGGGGGGGGGAAAGAAAAGAAAGG
>NW_024099085.1:0-29681 GCF_016545835.1 Crotalus tigris
CCATCTTGCTCTATGAGATCATGGTGACCTAACCCTAATACTAAGTGGAATTTTCCTCCAATAGGATTTTCCCATATATTTTACCAAGAAACATAGATGGGGCAGGGTAGTAAAGTCAGTGCCCTCCTAACCAGACCCACGCACTCTGAATTTGTTGGCAATCTCCATTTTGCTCTATGAGTTCATGGTGACCTAACCCTAACCCTAAGTGGAATTTTCCTCCAATGAGATTATCCCATGTATTTTACCAAAAAACATAGATAGGGCAGCCTAGAAAAGTCAGTGCCCTCCTAGCCATACCCAAGCACTCTGAATTTGCTGGCAATCTCCATCTTGCTCTATGATATCATGGTGACCTAACCCTAACCCTAAGTGGAATTTTCCTCCAATAGGATTTTCCCATATATTTTATCAGGAAACATAGATGGGGCAGGGTAGAAAAGTCAGTGCCCTCCTAACCATACCCACGCACTCTGAATTTGTTGGCAATCTCCATTTTGCTCTATGAGTTCATGGTGACCTAACCCTAACCCTAAGTGGAATTTTCCTCCAATGGAATTATCCCATGTATTTTACCAAAAAACATAGATAGGGCAGCCTAGAAAAGTCAGTGCCCTCCTAACCAGACCCAAGCACTCTGAATTTGTTGGCAATCTCCATTTTGCTCTATGAGTTCAGGGTGACCTAACCCTAACCCTTAGTGGAATTTTCCTCCAATGCGATTTTAACATGTATTTTACTAGGAACCATAGATAGGGCAGCCTAGAAAAGTCAGTGCCCTCCTAACAATACCCACGCACTCTGAATTTGTTGGCAATCTCCATTTTGCTCTATGAGTTCATGGTGACCTAACCCTAACCCTAAGTGGAATTTTCCTCCAATGGGATTATCCCATGAATTTTACCAAAAAACATAGATAAAGCAGCCTAGAAAATTCGTGCCCTCCTAGCCCTACCCAAGGCACTCTGAATTTGTTGGCATCTTCCATCTTGCTCTAATGAGTTCATGGTGACCTAACCTAACCCTAAGTGTAGTTTTCCTCCAATAGATTTTCAATAATTTTACAAGGAAACGTAGATTAGGGGTAGGGTATGAAAAGTCAGTGCCCTCCTAACCATACCCAAGCCTGGAAATTTGTTGCAATCTCCATTCTTTCTCTATTATTCATGGTGACCTAACCCTAACCCTAAGTGGATTTTTCCTCCAATGGGATTGTCCCATGTATTTCTATACCAAAAAACATAGATAGGCAGCCTAGAAAAGTCAGTGCCCTCCTAGCTCTATCCAAGCAATGCACATCTGAATTTTTGTCAATCTCCATCTTGCTCTATGAGTTCATGGTGACCTAACCCTAACCCTAAGTGGAATTTTCCTCCAATAGGATTTTCCCATATATTTTATCAGGAAACATAGATGTGGCAGGGTAGAAAAGTCAGTGCCCTCCTAACCATACCCACGTACTCTGTATTTGTTGGCAATCTCCATTTTGCTCTCCATTTTCATGGTGACTTAACTATGAAAGTGACCTAACCCTAACCCTAAGTGGAATTTTCCTCAAATGGGATTTTCCAATGTATTTTACCAGGAAACATAGATGGGGCAGGGTAGAAAAGTCAGTGCCCTACTAACCATAGCCAAGCACTCCAAATTTGCTGGCAATCTCCATCTTTCTCTATGAGTTCATGGTGACCTAACCCTAACCCTAAGTGGAATTTTCCTCCAATAGGATTTTCCCATATATTTTATCAGGAAACATAGATGTGGCAGGGTAGAAAAGTCAGTGCCCTCCTAACCATACCCACGTACTCTGAATTTGTTGGCAATCTCCATTTTGCTCTCCATTTTCATGGGGACTTAACCATGAAAGTGATGTAACCCAAACCCTAAGTGGAATTTTCCTCCAATGGGATTTTCCCATGTATTTTACCCGGAAACATAGATGGGGCAGGGTAGAAAAGTCAGTGCCCTCCTAACCATAGCCAAGCACTCCAAATTTGTTGGCAATCTCCATTTTGCTCTATGAGTTCATGGTGACCTAACCCTAACCCTAAGTGGAATTTTCCTCCAATGGGATTTTAACATGTATTTTACTAGGAACCATAGATAGGGCAGCCTAGAAAAGTCAGTGCCCTCCTAGCCATACCCAAGCACTCTGAATTTGTTGGCAATCTCCATCTTGCTCTATGAGTTCATGGTGACCTAACCCTAACCCTAAGTGGAATTTTCCTCCAATAGGATTTTCCCATATATTTTATCAGGAAACATAGATGGGGCAGGGTAGAAAAGTCAGTGCCCTCCTAACCATACCCACGCACTCTGAATTTGTTGGCAATCTCCATTTTGCTCTATGAGTTCATGGTGACCTAACCCTAACCCGAAGTGGAATTTTCCTCCAATGGAATTATCCCATGTATTTTACCAAAAAACAAGAGACATAGGCAGCCTAGAAAATTCGTGGCCCATCCTCACCATACCCCAGCACTCCCCTGAATTTGTTGTCACTCCATTTTGCTCTATAGTTCAGGGTGACCTAACCCTTAACCCTAAGTGGAATGTTCCTCCAAAGATTTTCCATATATTTTTTACCAGGAAATACATAGATGGGGCCCAGGGTAAAGTAAAGTCATTTGCCCTCCTACCATACCCACGCACTCTGAATTTTGTTTGGCAATCCTCCATTTTTGCTCTATGATTTCATGGTGACCTAACCCTAAACCCTAAGTGGAATTTTCCTCCAATGGGATTTTAACATGTATTTTATTACTAGTAACCATAGATAGGTTCTGCTAAAAGTCAGTGCCCTCCTAACTAATACCCACAGCACAATCTGAATTTGTGGCAATCTCCATTTTGCTAATATGAGTTCATGGTGACCTAACACTAACCCTAAGTGGAATTTTCTTCCAATGGATTATCCCATGTATTTTACCAAAAACATAGATAGAGGCACCAGAGAAGTTCAGTGCCCTCCTAGCCATACCCAAGCACTCTGAATTTGTTTGCATCTCCATCTTCTCTATGATTCATGGTGACCCTAACCCTCACCCTACAGTGGAATTTTCCTCCAATAGGATTTTTTCCTTTTCCCCTATATTTTATCCAGGCACACTAGATGGGGCAGGGTAGAAAAAGTTCAGTGCCCTCCTAACCATACCCACCCTCACTCGAATTTGTTGGCAATCTCCATTTTGCTCTCGCATTTTCATGGTGACTTAACCAATGAAAGTGACCTAACCCTAACCCTAAGTGGAATTTTCCTCCAATGGGATTTTCCCATGTATTTCACCAGGAAACATAGATGGGGCAGGGTAGAAAAGTCAGTGCCCTCCTAACCATAGCCAAGCACTCCAAATTTGTTGGCAATCTCCATCTTTCTCTATGAGTTCATGGTGACCTAACACTAACCCTAAGTGGAATTTTCCTCCAATAGGATTTTCCCATATATTTTACCAGGAAACATAGATGGGGCAGGGTAGTAAAGTCAGTGCCCTCCTCACCATACCCATGCACTCTGAATTTGTTGGCAATCTCCATTTTGCTCTATGAGTTCATGGTGACCTAACCCTAACCCTAAGTGGAATTTTCCTCCAATGGGATTATCCCATGTATTTTACGAAAAAACATAGATAGGGCAGCCTAGAAAAGTCAGTGCCCTCCTAGCCATACCCAAGCACTCTGAATTTGTTGGCAATCTCCATCTTGCTCTATGAGTTCATGGTGACCTAACCCTAACCCTAAGTGGAGTTTTCCTCCAATAGGATTTTCCAATATATTTTATCAGGAAACGTAGATGGGGTAGGGTAGAAAAGTCAGTGCCCTCCTAACCATACCCAAGCACTGGAAATTTGTTGGCAATCTCCATCTTTCTCTATGAGTTCATGGTGACCTAACCCTAACCCTAAGTGGAATTTTCCTCCAATGGCATTATCCCATGTATTTTACCAAAAAACATAGATAGGGCAGCCTAGAAAAGTCAGTGCCCTCCTAGCCATACCCAAGCACTCTGAATTTGTTGACAATCTCCATCTTGCTCTATGAGTTCATGGTGACCTAACCCTAACCCTAAGTGTAATTTTCCTCCAATAGGATTTTCCCATATATTTTATCAGGAAACATAGATGGGGCAGGGTAGAAAAGTCAGTGCCCTCCTAACCATACCCACGCACTCTGAATTTGTTGGCAATCTCCATTTTGCTCTATGAGTTCATAGTGACCTAACCCTAACCCTAAGTGGAATTTTCCTCCAATGGAATTATCCCATGTATTTTACCAAAAAACATAGATAGGGCAGCCTAGAAAAGTCAGTGCCCTCCTAACCATACCCAAGCACTCTGAATTTGTTGTCAATCTCCATTTTGCTCTATGAGTTCAGGGTGACCAAACCCTAACCCTAAGTGGAATTTTCCTCCAATAGGATTTTCCCATATATTTTACCAGGAAACATAGATGGGGCAGGGTAGTAAAGTCAGTGCCCTCCTAACCATACCCACGCACGTCTGAAATTTGGTTGGCAATCTCCATTTTGCTCTATGAGTTCATGGTGACCTAACCCTAACCCTAAGTGGAATTTTCCTCCAATGGGATTTTAACATGTATTTTACTAAGAACCATAGATAGGGCTGCCTAGAAAAGTCAGTGCCCTCCTACCAATACCCACGCACTCTGAATTTGTTGGCAATCTCCATTCTGCTCTATGAGTTCATGGTGACCTAACCCTAACCCTAAGTGGAATTTTCTTCCAATGGGATTATCCCATGTATTTTACCAAAAAACATAGATAGGGCAGCCTAGAGAAGTCAGTGCCCTCCTAGCCATATCCAAGCACTCTGAATTTGTTGGCAATCTCCATCTTGCTCTATGAGTTCATGGTGACCTAACCCTAACCCTAAGTGGAATTTTCCTCCAATAGGATTTTCCCATATATTTTATCAGGAAACATAGATGGGGCAGGGTAGAAAAGTCAGTGCCCTCCTAACCATACCCACGCACTCTGAATTTGTTGGCAATCTCCATTTTGCTCTCCATTTTCATGGTGACTTAACCATGAAAGTGACCTAACCCTAACCCTAAGTGGAATTTTCCTCAAATGGGATTTTCCAATGTATTTTACCAGGAAACATAGATGGGGCAGGGTAGAAAAGTCAGTGCCCTCCTAACCATAGCCAGCACTCCAAATTTGTTGGCAATCTCCATCTTTCTCTATGAGTTCATGGTGACCTAACCGTAACCCTAAGTGGAATTTTCCTCCAATAGGATTTTCCCATATATTTTATCAGGAAACATAGATGGGGCAGGGTAGAAAAGTCATGCCCTCCTAACCATAACCAAGAACTCCGAATTTGTTGTCTATGTCCATTTTGATCTCCGAGTTCATGGTGACCTAACCCTAATCCTAAGTGGAATTTTCCTCCAATGGGATTTTCCCATGTATTTTACCAGGAAACATAGATGGGGAAGGCTAGAAAAGTCAGTGCCCTCCTAACCATACCCAAGCACGCCAAATTTGTTAGTGGTGTCCATTTTGCTCTATGAGTTCATGGTGTCCGAACCCTAGCTCTAAGTGGAATTTTTCTCCACTGGATTTTTAACCTGTATTTTCCTAGGACCATAGATAGGGCAGCCTAGAAAAGTCCAGTGGGCCCTCCTAGCCATACCCAAGCACTCTGAATTTTGTTGGCAATCTCCCATCTTGCTCTATGAGTTCATGGGTGACCTAACCTTAACCCTAAGTGGAATTTTTCCTCCAATAAGGATTCCCAATATATTTTATCAGGAACATTATATGGGGCAGTGTAAAAAAGGCAGTGCCATCCTGAACCATACCCCACTGCACTCTGAATTTGTTTGGCAATCTCCATTTTGCTCTATGAGTTCATGGTGACCTAACTCTAACCTAAGTGGAATTTTCACTCCAATGGAATTATCCCCATGTATTTTACCAAAAAACATAGATGGGAAGCCTAGAAAAGTCATGCCCTCCCTAACCAACCCAAGCACTCTGATTGTTGTCATCTCCATTTTTGCTCTATGAGTTCAGGTGAACCTAACAACTAACCCTAAGTGGAATTTTTTTCCAATGTGATTTTCCCATATATTTTACCACGAAACATAGATAGGGCAGCCTTAAAAATTAAGTGCCGTCCTAACCATACCCAAGCACTCTGAATTTGTTGGTGATGTCCATTTTCCTCTGCGAGTTCATGTGACCTAACCCTAACCCTAAGTGGAATTTTCCTCGCAATTGGATTTTAATACATGTTTTTACTAGGACCATAGATATGGCTGCCTAGAAAAGTCAGTGCCCTCCTAACATACCCACGACTCTGAATTTGTTGGCAATGTCCATTTTGCTCTATGAGTTCAATGGTGACCTAACCCTAACCCTATTGGAATTTTCTTCCACTGGATTATCCCATGTATTTTACCAAAAAACATAGATAAAGCAGCCTAGAAAAGTCAGTGCCCTCCTAGCCATACCCAAGCACTCTGAATTTGTTGGCAATCTCCATCTTGCTCTATGAGTTCATGGTGACCTAACCCTAACCCTAAGTGGAATTTTCCTCCAATAGGATTTTCCCATATATTTTATCAGGAAACGTAGATGGGGTAGGGTAGAAAAGTCAGTGCCCTCCTAAACATACCCACGCACTCTGAATTTGTTGGCAATCTCCATTTTGCTCTCCATTTTCATGGTGACTTAACCATGAAAGTGACCTAACCCTAACCCTATGTGGAATTTTCCTCCAATGGGATTTTCCCATGTATTTTACCAGGAAACATAGATGGGGCAGGGTAGAAAAGTCAGTACCCTCCTAACCATAGCCAAGCACTCCAATTTTGTTGGCAATCTCCATCTTTCTCTATGAGTTCATGGTGACCTAACCCTAACCCTAAGTGGAATTTTCCTCCAATAGGATTTTCCCATATATTTTACCAGGAAACATAGATGGGGCAGGGTAGTAAAGTCAGTGCCCTCCTAACCATCCCCACGCACTCTGAATTTGTTGGCAATCTCCATTTTGCTCTATGAGTTCATGGTGACCTAACCCTAACCCTAAGTGGAATTTTCTTCCAATGGGATTATCCCATGTATTTTACCAAAAAACATAGATAGGGCAGCCTAGAGAAGTCAGTGCCCTCCTAGCCATACCCAAGCACTCTGAATTTGTTGGCAATCTCCCTCTTGCTCTATGAGTTCATGGTGACCTAACCCTAACCCTAAGTGGAGTTTTCCTCCAATAGGATTTTCCAATATATTTTATCAGGAAACGTAGATGGGGTAGGGTAGAAAAGTCAGTGCCCTCCTAACCATACCCACGCACTCTGAATTTGTTGGCGATCTCTCATTTTGCTCTATGAGTTCTGGTGACCTAACCCTAACCCTAATTGGAATTTTCACTCCAATGGAATTATCCCATGTTATTTTTACCAAAAAACATAGGATGAGGGCAGCCTAGAAAGTCAGAGCCTCTCCTAGCCATACCCAAGCACTCTGAAATTTTGTTGGCAATCTCCACCTTGCTCTATGAGATTCATGGTGACCTAACGCCTACCCCTAAGTGGAATTTTCCTCCAATAGGATTTTTCCCATATATTATCAGGAAACAATAGATTGGGCAAGGGAGAAAAGTTCAGTGCCCTCCTAACCATACCCACGCCCTCTGAATTGTTGTCAATCTCCATTTTTGCTCTCCATTTTCATGGGTGACTTAACTCATGAAAGTGACCTAAACCCGAACCCTAGTGGAATTTTCCTCAAATGGATTTCACAATGTATTTTACCAGGAAACATAGAATGGGGCAGGGTAGAAAAGTCAGTGCCCTCCTAACCATAGCCAAGCACTCCAAATTTGTTGGCAATCTCCATCTTTCTCTATGAGTTCATGGTGACCTAACCCTAACCCTAAGTGGAATTTTCCTCCAATAGGATTTTCCCATATATTTTACCAGGAAACATAGATGGGGCAGGGTAGTAAAGTCAGTGCCCTCCTAACCATCCCCACGCACTCTGAATTTGTTGGCAATCTCCATTTTGCTCTATGAGTTCATGGTGACCTAACCCTAACCCTAAGTGGAATTTTCCTCCAATGGGATTTTAACATGTATTTTACTAGGAACCATAGATAGGGCTGCCTAGAAAAGTCAGTGCCCTCCTAACAATACCCACGCACTCTGAATTTGTTGGCAATCTCCATTTTGCTCTATGAGTTCATGGTGACCTAACCCTAACCCTAAGTGGAATTTTCTTCCAATGGGATTATCCCATGTATTTTACCAAAAAACATAGATAGGGCAGCCTAGAGAAGTCAGTGCCCTCCTAGCCATATCCAAGCACTCTGAATTTGTTGGCAATCTCCATCTTGCTCTATGAGTTCATGGTGACCTAACCCTAACCCTAAGTGGAATTTTCCTCCAATAGGATTTTCCCATATATTTTATCAGGAAACATAGATGGGGCAGGGTAGAAAAGTCAGTGCCCTCCTAACCATACCCACGCACTCTGAATTTGTTGGCAATCTCCATTTTGCTCTCCATTTTCATGGTGAGTTAACCATGAAAGTGACCTAACCCTAACCCTAAGTGGAATTTTCCTCAAATGGGATTTTCCAATGTATTTTACCAGGAAACATAGATGGGGCAGGGTAGAAAAGTCAGTGCCCTCCTAACCATAGCCAAGCACTCCAAATTTGTTGGCAATCTCCATCTTTCTCTATGAGTTCATGGTGACCTAACCCTAACCCTAAGTGGAATTTTCCTCCAATAGGATTTTCCCATATATTTTACCAGGAAACATAGATGGGGCAGGGTAGTAAAGTCAGTGCCCTCCTAACCATACCCACGCACTCTGAATTTGTTGGCAATCTCCATTTTGCTCTATGAGTTCATGGTGACCTAACCCTAACCCTAAGTGGAATTTTCTTCCAATCGAATTATCCCATGTATTTTACCAAAAAACATAGATAGGGCAGCCTAGAAAAGTCAGTACCCTCCTAACCATACCCAAGCACTCTGAATTTGTTGGCAATCTCCATGTTGCTCTATGAGTTCATGGTGACCTAACCCTAACCCTAAGTGGAATTTTCCTCCAATCGGATTTTCCCATCTATTTTATCAGGAAACATAGATGGGGCAGGGTAGAAAAGTCAGTGCCCTCCTAACCATACCCACGCACTCTGAATTTGTTGGCAATCTCCATTTTGCTCTATGAGTTCATGGTGACCTAACCCTAACCCTAAGTCGAATTTTCCTCCAATGGAATTATCCCATGTATTTTACCAAAAAACATAGATAGGGCAGCCTAGAAAAGTCAGTGCCCTCCTAACCATACCCACGCACTCTGAATTTGTTGGCAATCTCCATTTTGCTCTATGAGTTCATGGTGACCTAACCCTAACCCTAAGTGGAATTTTCCTCCAATGGGATTATCCCATGGATTTTACCAAAAAACATAATTTGTTTTGAGGGCAGCTAGAGGAAAAAGTCAGTGCCCTCCTAAGCCATACCCAAGCACTCTGAATTTGTTGCAATCTCCATCTTGCTCTATGAGTTCAGGGTGACCTAACCCTAAACTAAGTGGAATTTTCCTCCAATAGGATTTTCCCATATATTTTATCAGGAAACATAGATGGGGCAGGGTAGAAAAGTCAGTGCCCTCCTAACAATACCCACGCACTCTGAATTTGTTGGCAATCTCCATTTTGCTCTATGAGTTCATGGTGACCTAACCCTAACCCTAAGTGGAATTTTCCTCCAATGTGATTTTCCCCATGTATTTTTACCAGGAAACATAGATGGGGCAGGGTAGAAAAGTCAGTGCCCTCCTAACCATAGCCAAGCACTCCAAATTTGTTGGCAATCTCCATTTTTCTCTATGAGTTCATGGTGACCTAACCCTAACCCTAAGTGGAATTTTCCTCCAATGGGATTATCCCATGTATTTTACCAAAAAACATAGATAGGGCAGCCTAGAAAAGTCAGTGCCCTCCTAGCCATACCCAAGCACTCTGAATTTGTTGGCAATCTCCATTTTGCTCTATGAGTTCATGGTGACCTAACCCTAACCCTAAGTGGAATTTTCCTCCAATGGGATTTTAACATGTATTTTACTAAGAACCATAGATAGGGCTGCCTAGAAAAGTCAGTGCCCTCCTACCAATACCCACGCACTCTGAATTTGTTGGCAATCTCCATTCTGCTCTATGAGTTCATGGTGACCTAACCCTAACGCCTAGTGGAATTTTCCTCCAATAGGTTTTTCCCATATATTTTATCAGGAACCCTAGATGGGGGCGAGGTAGAAAAGTCAATGCCCTCCTACCCATACCCACGCACTCTGAATTTGTTGGCAATCTCCATTTTGCTCTATGAGTTCATGGTGACCTAACCCTAACCCTAAGTGGAATTTTCCTCCAATGGAATTATCCCATGTATTTTACCAAAAAACATAGATAGGGCAGCTTAGAAAACTCAGTGCCCTCCTAACCATACCCAAGCACTCTGAATTTGTTGTCAATCTCCATTTTGCTCTATGAGTTCAGGGTGACCTAACCCTAACCCTAAGTGGAATTTTCCTCCAATAGGATTTTCCCATATATTTTACCAGGAAACATAGATGGGGCAGGGTAGTAAAGTCAGTGCCCTCCTAACCATCCCCACGCACTCTGAATTTGTTGGCAATCTCCATTTTGCTCTATGAGTTCATGGACCTACCCTAACCCTAAGTGTAATTTTCCTCCAATGGGATTTAACATTATTTTACTAGAACATAGATAGGGCTGCCTAGACAGTCAAGTTGCCCTCCTAACAATACCACGCACTCTGAATTTGTTGGCAATCTCCATTTTGCTCTATGAGTTCATGGTGACCTAACCCTAACCCTAAGTGGAATTTTCTTCCAATGGGATTATCCCATATATTTTACCAAAAAACATAGATAGGGCAGCCTAGAGAAGTCAGTGCCCTCCTAGTCATACCCAAGCACTCTGAATTTGTTGGCAATCTCCATCTTGCTCTATGAGTTCATGGTGACCTAACCCTAACCCTAAGTGGAATTTTCCTCCAATAGGATTTTCCCATATATTTTATCAGGAAACATAGATGGGGCAGGGTAGAAAAGTCAGTGCCCTCCTAACCATACCCACACACTCTGAATTTGTTGGCAATCTCCATTTTGCTCTCCATTTTCATGGTGACTTAACCATGAAAGTGACCTAACCCTAACCCTAAGTGGAATTTTCCTCAAATGGGATTTTCCAATGTATTTTACCAGGAAACATAGATGGGGCAGGGTAGAAAAGTCAGTGCCCTCCTAACCATAGCCAGCACTCCAAATTTGTTGGCAATCTCCATCTTTCTCTATGAGTTCATGGTGACCTAACCGTAACCCTAAGTGGAATTTTCCTCCAATAGGATTTTCCCATATATTTTATCAGGAAACATAGATGGGGCAGGGTAGAAAAGTCAGTGCCCTCCTAACCATACCCAAGCACTCTGAATTTGTTGGCAATCTCCATTTTGCTCTATGAGTTCAGGGTGACCTAACCCTAACCCTAAGTGGAATTTTCCTCCAATGCGATTTTAACATGTATTTTACTAGGAACCATAGATAGGGCAGCCTAAAAAAGTCAGTGCCCTCCTAACAATACCCACGCACTCTGAATTTGTTGGCAATCTCCATTTTGCTCTATGAGTTCATGGTGACCTAACCCTAACCCTAAGTGGAATTTTCCTCCAATGGGATTATCCCATGTATTTTACCCTAAAAAACATAGATAGGGCAGCCTAGAAAAGTCAGTGCCCTCCTAGCCATACCCAAGCACTCTGAATTTGTTGGCAATCTCCATCTTGCTCTATGAGTTCATGGTGACCTAACCCTAACCCTAAGTGGAATTTTCCTCCAATGGGATTTTAACATGTATTTTACTAGGAACCATAGATAGGGCAGCCTAGAAAAGTCATAACTATAACCAAGCTGTCCTAATTTGTTGGTGATGTCCATTTTGCTCTCCTTTTTCATGGTGACCTAACCCTAATCCTAAGAGGAATTTTCCTCCAATGGGATTATCCCATGTATTTTACCAAAAAACATAGATAGGGCAGCGTAGAAAAGTCAGTGCCCTCCTAGCCATACCCAAGCACTCTGAATTTGTTGGCAATCTCCATTTTGCTCTATGAGTTCATGGTGACCTAACCCTAACCCTTAGTGGAATTTTCCTCCAATGCAATTTTAACATGTATTTACCAGGAACCATAGATAGGGCAGGCTAGAAAAGTCAGTGCCCTCCTAACCATACCCAAGAACTCTGAATTTGTTGGCGATGTCCATTTTGCTCTCCATTTTCATGGAGACTTAACCCTAACCCTAAGTGAAATTTTCCTCCAATGGGATTTTCCCATGTAATTTCCCAGGAAACATAGAAGGGGCAGTGTACAAAAGTAAGTGCCCTCTTAGCCATACCGAAGCGCTCCAAATTTATTGGCGATGTCCATTTTGCTCTATGAGTTCATGGTGACCTAACCCTAACCCTAAGTGGAATTTTCCTCCAATGGGATTTTAACATGTATTTTACCAGGAACCATAGTTAGGGAATCCTAGAAAAGTAAGTGCTTGCGTAATCATACCCAAGAACTATGGGTATGTTGGCAATCTCAATTTTGCTCTATGAGTTCATGGTGACCTAACCCTAACCCTAATTGGAATTTTCCTCCAATGGGATTTTTCCATGTATTTTACCAAAAAACATAGATAGGGCAGCCTAGAAAAGTCAGTGCCCTCATAACTATAACCAAGCTCTCCTAATTTGTTGGTGATGTCCATTTTGCTCTCCTTTTTCATGGTGACCTAATCCTAACCCTTAGAGGAATTTTCCTCCAATGGGATTTTCCCGTGTATTTTACCAGGAAAAATAGATGGGGCAGGGTAGAAAGGTCAGTTCCATCCTAACCATACTCAAGCACTCCGAATTTGTTGGTGATATCCATTTTACTCTATGAGATCATGGTGACCTAACCCTAACCCTAAGTGGAATTTTCCTCCAATGGTATTTTAACATGTGTTTTACCAGGAACGATAGGTAGGGCAGCCTAGAAACCTAAGTGCTTGCCTAACCATACCCAAGAACTATGAGTATGTTGGCGATGTCCATTTTTCTCTTCGTTTTCATGGTGACCTAACCCTATCCCTAACCCTAAGACGAATTTTCCTCAAATGGGATTTTCCCATATATTTTACCAGGAAACATAGAGGGGGCAGGATAGAAAAGTCAGTGCCCTCCTAACCATAGCCAAGCACTCCAAATTTGTTGGCAATCTCCATCTTGCTCTATGAGTTCATGGAGACCTAACCCTAACCCTAAATGGAATTTTCCTCTAATGAGATTTTCCCATATATTTTACCAGGAAACATAGATGGGGCAGGGTAGAAAAGTCAGTGCCCTCCTAACCATATCCAAGCACTGTGAATTTGTTGGCAATCTCCATTTTGCTTTATCAGTTCATGGTGACCTAACCCTAACCCTAAGTGGAATTTTCCTCCAATGGGATTTTCCCATGTATTTTACCAGGAACCATAGATAGGGCAGCCTAGAAAAGTCAGTGCCCTCCTAACTATAACAAAGCTCTCCTCATTTGTTGGTAATGTCCATTTTGCTCTCCGTTTTCATGGTGACCTAACGATAACCCTAAGTGGAATTTTCCTCCAATGAGATTTTAACATGTATTTTACCAGGAACGATAGGTAGGGCAGCCTAGAAAAGTAAGTGCTTGCCTAACCATACCCAAGAACTATGAGTATGTTGGCGATGTCCATTTTTCTCTTCGTTTTTATGGTGACCTGCCCTAACCCTAACCCTAAGTGGAATTTTCCTCCAATGGGATTTTCCCATATATTTTACCAGAAAACATAGATAGGGCAGCCTAGAAAAGTCAGTGTCCTCCTAATGTAATCAAGATTTACTAATTCGTTGGTGATATCCATTTTTCTCTCCGTTTTCATGGTGACCTAACCCTAACCCTCAGTGAAATATTCCTCCAATGGGATTTTAACATGTATTTTACCAGAAACCATAGATGGGGCAGCATAGAAAAGTCAGTTCCGTCCTAAACATACGCAAGGACTCTGAATTTGTTGGCAATCTCTATTTTACTCTATGAGTTCATGGTGACCTAACCCTAACCCTAAGTGGAATTTTCCTCCAATGAGATTAACCCATGTATTTTACCAAAAAACATAGATAGAGCAGCCTAGAAAAGTCAGTACCCTCCTAGCCATAACCAAGCACTCTGAATATGTTGGCGATATTTATTTTGCTCTATGAGTTCATGGTGACCTAACCCTAATCCTAAAAGGAATTTTCCTCCAATGGGATTATCCCATGTATTTTACCAAAAAACATAGATAGGGCAGCGTAGAAAAGTCAGTGCCCTCCTAGCCATACCCAAGCACTCTGAATTTGTTGGCAATCTCCATTTTGCTCTATGAGTTCATGGTGACCTAACCCTAACCCTTAGTGGAATTTTACTCCAATGCAATTTTAACATGTATTTTACCAAAAAACATAGATAGAGCAGCCTAGAAAAGTCAGTACCCTCCTAATCATACCCAAGCACTCTGAATTTGTTGGCGATGTCCATTTTGCTCTCCATTTTCATGGTGACTTAACCCTAACCCTAAGTGAAATTTTCCTCCAATGGGATTTTCCCATGTAATTTCCCAGGAAACATAGATGGGGCAGTGTACAAAAGTAAGTGCCCTCTTAGCCATACCCTCCAAATTTATTGGCGATGTCCATTTTGCTCTATAGTTCATGTTGACCTAACCCTAACCCTAAGTGGAATTTTCCTCCAATGGGATTTTAACATGTATTTTATAGTTAGGCAATCCTAGAAAAGTAAGTGCTTGCGACATACCCAAGAACTATGGGTATGTTGGCAATCTCAATTTTGCTCTCCATTTTCATGGTGACCTAACCCTAACCCTAAGTGGAATTTTCCTCCAATAGGATTTTCCCATATATTTTATTAGGAAACATAGATGGGGCAGGGTAGAAAAGTCAGTGCCCTCCTAACCATACCCACGCACTCTGAATTTGTTGACAATCTCCATTTTGCTCTATGAGTTCATGGTGACCTAACCCTAACCCTAAGTGGAATTTTCCTCCAATGGGATTATCCCATGTATTTTACCCAAAAACATACATAGGGCAGCGTAGAAAAGTCAGTGCCGTCCTAACCATACCCAAGCACTCTATATTTGTTGGCGATGTCCATTTTGCTCTCCATTTTCATGGTGACCTAACCCTAACCCTAAGTGGAATTTTCCTCCAATAGGATTTTCCCATATATTTTATCAGGAAACATAGATGGGGCAGGGTAGAAAAGTCAGTGCCCTCCTAACCATACCCACGCACTCTGAATTTGTTGGCAATCTCCATTTTGCTCTATGAGTTCATGGTGACCTAACCCTAACCCTGATGTAATTTTCCTCCAAACCCTAGATAGGGCAGCCTAGAAAAGTCAATTTTTTGTTGGTGATGTCCATTTTGCTCAATGGTGACCTTTTTTTCCCATGTATTCTACCCGGAAACATAGATGGGGCAGGGTAGAAAAGTCAGTGCCCTCCTAACAATACCCACGCACTCTGAATTTGTTGGCAATCTCCATTTTGCTCTATGAGTTCATGGTGGGATTTTCCCATGTATTTTACCAAAAAACATAGATAGGGCAGCCTAGAAAAGTGTGCCCTCATAACTTTGTCCTAATTTGTTGGCAATCTCAATTTTGCTCCCCATTTTCATGGTGACCTAACCCTAACCCTAAGTGGAATTTTCCTCCAATAGGATTTTCCCATATATTTTATCAGGAAACATAGATGGGGAAGGGTAGAAAAGTCAGTGCCCTCCTAACCATACCGACGCACTCTGAATTTGTTGACAATCTCCATTTTGCTCTATGAGTTCATGGTGACCTAACCCTAACCCTAAGTGGAATTTTCCTCCAATGGGATTATCCCATGTATTTTACCCAAAAACATACATAGGGCAGCGTAGAAAAGTCAGTACCCTCCTAGCCATACCCAAGCACTCTATATTTGTTGGCGATGTCCATTTTGCTCTCCATTTTCATGGTGCCCTAACCCTAACCCTAAGTGGAATTTTCCTCCAATGGGATTAACCCAGGTATTTTACCAAAAAACATAGATAGAGCAGCCGAGAAAAGTCAGTGCCCTCCTAACTATAACAAAGCTCTCCTCATTTGTTGGTGATGTCCATTTTGCTCTCCGTTTTCATGGTGACCTAACCATAACCCTAAGTGGAATTTTCCTCCAATGGGATTTCCCCATATATTTTACCAGGAAACATAGCTGGGGCAGGATAGAAAAGTCAGTGCCCTCCTAACCATACCCACGCACTCTGAATTTGTTGAGAATCTCCATTTTGCTCTATGAGTTCATGGTGACCTAACCCTAACCCTTAGTGGAATTTTCCTCCAATGCGATTTTAACATGTATTTTACCAGGAACCATAGATAGGGCAGCCTAGAAAAGTCAGTGCCCTCCTAACCATACCCAAGCACTCTGAATTTGTTGGCGATGTCCATTTTGCTCTCCATTTTCATGGTGACCTAACCCTAACCCTAAGTGAAATTTTCCTACAATGGGATTTTCCCATGTAATTTCCCAGGAAACATAGATGGGGCAGGGTACAAAAGTAAGTGCCCTCTTAGCCATACCGAAGCGCTCCAAATTTATTGGCGATGTCCATTTTGCTCTATGAGTTCATGGTGACCTAACCCTAACCCTAAGTTGGAATTTTCCTCCAATGGGATTTTTCCATGTATTTTACCAAAAAACATAGATAGGGCAGCCTAGAAAAGTCAGTGCCCTCATAACTATAACCAAGCTCTCCTAATTTGTTGGTGATGTCCATTTTGCTCTCCTTTTTCATGGTGACCTAATCCTAACCCTTAGAGGAATTTTCCTCCAATGGGATTTTCCCGTGTATTTTACCAGGAAAAATAGATGGGGCAGGGTAGAAAGGTCAGTTCCATCCTAACCATACTCAAGCACTCCGAATTTGTTGGTGATATCCATTTTACTCTATGAGATCATGGTGACCTAACCCTAACCCTAAGTGGAATTTTCCTCCAATGGTATTTTAACATGTGTTTTACCAGGAACGATAGGTAGGGCAGCCTAGAAACCTAAGTGCTTGCCTAACCATACCCAAGAACTATGAGTATGTTGGCGATGTCCATTTTTCTCTTCGTTTTCATGGTGACCTAACCCTATCCCTAACCCTAAGACGAATTTTCCTCAAATGGGATTTTCCCATATATTTTACCAGGAAACATAGAGGGGGCAGGATAGAAAAGTCAGTGCCCTCCTAACCATAGCCAAGCACTCCAAATTTGTTGGCAATCTCCATCTTGCTCTATGAGTTCATGGAGACCTAACCCTAACCCTAAATGGAATTTTCCTCTAATGAGATTTTCCCATATATTTTACCAGGAAACATAGATGGGGCAGGGTAGAAAAGTCAGTGCCCTCCTAACCATATCCAAGCACTGTGAATTTGTTGGCAATCTCCATTTTGCTTTATCAGTTCATGGTGACCTAACCCTAACCCTAAGTGGAATTTTCCTCCAATGGGATTTTCCCATGTATTTTACCAGGAACCATAGATAGGGCAGCCTAGAAAAGTCAGTGCCCTCCTAACTATAACAAAGCTCTCCTCATTTGTTGGTAATGTCCATTTTGCTCTCCGTTTTCATGGTGACCTAACGATAACCCTAAGTGGAATTTTCCTCCAATGAGATTTTAACATGTATTTTACCAGGAACGATAGGTAGGGCAGCCTAGAAAAGTAAGTGCTTGCTCTACCCAAGAACTATGAGTTCATGTCCATTTTTCTCTTCGTGGTGACCTAACCCTAACCCTAAGTGGAATTTTCCTCCAATGGGATTTTCCCATATATTTTACCAGGATTTTCCCATGTAATATTTTAATTCGTTGGTGAGGAAACATAGTTCATGGTGGCAGAGATAGAAAAAAAACATAGTCAGTGCCCTCCTAACCAAGCACTACCCATGAGTTCATGCACTCTGAATTTGGGATTGAGGAATCTCCAATTTTGCTCTAATGAGTGACCTAACAACCCTGGTGGATTTTCCTATATTTTATTAGGAAACCCTAACCCTAAGTGGAATTTTCCTCCAATGCGATTTTAACATGTATTTTACCAGGAACCATAGATAGGGCAGCCTAGAAAAGTCAGTGCCCTCCTAACCATACCCAAGCACTCTAATTTGTTGGCGATGTCCATTTTGCTCTCCATTTTCATGGTGACCTAACCCTAACCCTAAGTGAAATTTTCCTACAATGGGATTTTCCCATGTAATTTCCCAGGAAACATAGATGGGGCAGGGTACAAAAGTAAGTGCCCTCTTAGCCATACCGAAGCGCTCCAAATTTATTGGCGATGTCCATTTTGCTCTATGAGTTCATGGTGACCTAACCCTAACCCTAAGTTGAATTTTCCTCCAATGGGATTTTTCCATGTATTTTACCAAAAAACATAGATAGGGCAGCCTAGAAAAGTCAGTGCCGTCATAACTATAACCAAGATCTCCTAATTTGTTGGTGATGTCCATTTTGCTCTCCTTTTTCATGGTGACCTAATCCTAACCCTTAGAGGAATTTTCCTCCAATGGGATTTTCCCGTGTATTTTACCAGGAAAAATAGATGGGGCAGGGTAGAAAGGTCAGTTCCATCCTAACCATACTCAAGCACTCCGAATTTGTTGGTGATATCCATTTTACTCTATGAGATCATGGTGACCTAACCCTAACCCTAAGTGGAATTTTCCTCCAATGGGATTTTCCCATGTATTTTACCAAAAAACATAGATAGGGCAGCCTAGAAAAGTCAGTGCCCTCATAACTATAACCAAGCTGTCCTAATTTGTTGGCAATCTCAATTTTGCTCCCCATTTTCATGGTGACCTAACCCTAACCCTAAGTGGAATTTTCCTCCAATAGGATTTTCCCATATATTTTATCAGGAAACATAGATGGGGAAGGGTAGAAAAGTCAGTGCCCTCCTAACCATACCCACGCACTCTGAATTTGTTGACAATCTCCATTTTGCTCTATGAGTTCATGGTGACCTAACCCTAACCCTAAGTGGAATTTTCCTCCAATGGGATTATCCCATGTATTTTACCCAAAAACATACATAGGGCAGCGTAGAAAAGTCAGTACCCTCCTAGCCATACCCAAGCACTCTATATTTGTTGGCGATGTCCATTTTGCTCTCCATTTTCATGGTGCCCTAACCCTAACCCTAAGTGGAATTTTCCTCCAATGGGATTAACCCAGGTATTTTACCAAAAAACATAGATAGAGCAGCCGAGAAAAGTCAGTGCCCTCCTAACTATAACAAAGCTCTCCTCATTTGTTGGTGATGTCCATTTTGCTCTCCGTTTTCATGGTGACCTAACCATAACCCTAAGTGGAATTTTCCTCCAATGGGATTTCCCCATATATTTTACCAGGAAACATAGCTGGGGCAGGATAGAAAAGTCAGTGCCCTCCTAACCATACCCACGCACTCTGAATTTGTTGAGAATCTCCATTTTGCTCTATGAGTTCATGGTGACCTAACCCTAACCCTTAGTGGAATTTTCCTCCAATGCGATTTTAACATGTATTTTACCAGGAACCATAGATAGGGCAGCCTAGAAAAGTCAGTGCCCTCCTAACCATACCCAAGCACTCTGAATTTGTTGGCGATGTCCATTTTGCTCTCCATTTTCATGGTGACCTAACCCTAACCCTAAGTGAAATTTTCCTACAATGGGATTTTCCCATGTAATTTCCCAGGAAACATAGATGTGGCAGGGTACAAAAGTAAGTGCCCTCTTAGCCATACCGAAGCGCTCCAAATTTATTGGCGATGTCCATTTTGCTCTATGAGTTCATGGTGACCTAACCCTAACCCTAAGTTGAATTTTCCTCCAATGGGATTTTTCCATGTATTTTACCAAAAAACATAGATAGGGCAGCCTAGAAAAGTCAGTGCCGTCATAACTATAACCAAGATCTCCTAATTTGTTGGTGATGTCCATTTTGCTCTCCTTTTTCATGGTGACCTAATCCTAACCCTTAGAGGAATTTTCCTCCAATGGGATTTTCCCTTGTATTTTACCAGGAAAAATAGATGGGGCAGGGTAGAAAGGTCAGTTCCATCCTAACCATACTCAAGCACTCCGAATTTGTTGTTGATATCCATTTTACTCTATGAGATCATGGTGACCTAACCCTAACCCTAAGTGGAATTTTCCTCCAATGGTATTTTAACATGTGTTTTACCAGGAACGATAGGTAGGGCAGCCTAGAAACGTAAGTGCTTGCCTAACCATACCCAAGAACTATGAGTATGTTGGCGATGTCCATTTTTCTCTTCGTTTTCATGGTGACCTAACCCTATCCCTAACCCTAAGACGAATTTTCCTCCAATGGGATTTTCACATATATTTTACCAGGAAACATAGAGGGGGCAGGATAGAAAAGTCAGTGCCCTCCTAACCATATCCAAGCACTGTGAATTTGTTGGCAATCTCCATTTTGCTTTATCAGTTCATGGTGAACTAACCCTAACCCTAGGTGGAATTTTCCTCCAATGGGATTTTCCCATGTATTTTACCAAAAAACATAGATAGGGCAGCCTAGAAAAGTCAGTGCCCTCATAACTATAACCAAGCTGTCCTAATTTGTTGGCAATCTCAATTTTGCTCTCCATTTTCATGGTGACCTAACCCTAACCCTAAGTGGAATTTTCCTCCAATAGGATTTTCCCATATATTTTATCAGGAAACATAGCTGGGGCAGGATAGAAAAGTCAGTGCCCTCCTAACCATACCCACGCACTCTGAATTTGTTGAGAATCTCCATTTTGCTCTATGAGTTCATGGTGACCTAACCCTAACCCTTAGTGGAATTTTCCTCCAATGCGATTTTAACATGTATTTTACCAGGAACCATAGATAGGGCAGCCTAGAAAAGTCAGTGCCCTCCTAACCATACCCAAGCACTCTGAATTTGTTGGCGATGTCCATTTTGCTCTCCATTTTCATGGTGACCTAACCCTAACCCTAAGTGAAATTTTCCTACAATGGGATTTTCCCATGTAATTTCCCAGGAAACATAGATGGGGCAGGGTACAAAAGTAAGTGCCCTCTTAGCCATACCGAAGCGCTCCAAATTTATTGGCGATGTCCATTTTGCTCTATGAGTTCATGGTGACCTAACCCTAACCCTAAATGGAATTTTCCTCCAATGGGATTTTTCCATGTATTTTACCAGGAACCACAGATAGGGCAGCCTAGAAAAGTCAGTGCCCTCCTAACCATACCCAAGCACTCTGAATTTTTTGGCGATGTCCATTTTGCTCTCCATTTTCATGGTGACCTAACCCTAACCCTAAGTGAAATTTTCCTACAATGGGATTTTCCCATGTAATTTCCCAGGAAACATAGATGGGGCAGGGTACAAAAGTAAGTGCCCTCTTAGCCATACCGAAGCGCTCCAAATTTATTGGCGATGTCCATTTTGCTCTATGAGTTCATGGTGACCTAACCCTAACCCTAAGTGGAATTTTCCTCCAATGGGATTTTTCCATGTATTTTACCAAAAAACATAGATAGGGCAGCCTAGAAAAGTCAGTGCCGTCATAACTATAACCAAGATCTCCTAATTTGTTGGTGATGTCCATTTTGCTCTCCTTTTTCATGGTGACCTAATCCTAACCCTTAGAGGAATTTTCCTCCAATGGGATTTTCCTGTGTATTTTACCAGGAAAAATAGATGGGGCAGGGTAGAAAGGTCAGTTCCATCCTAACCATACTCAAGCACTCCGAATTTGTTGGTGATATCCATTTTACTCTATGAGATCATGGTGACCTAACCCTAATCCTAAGTGGAATTTTCCTCCAATGGTATTTTAACATGTGTTTTACCAGGAACAATAGGTAGGGCAGCCTAGAAACGTAAGTGCTTGCCTAACCATACCCAAGAACTATGAGTATGTTGGCGATGTCCATTTTTCTCTTCGTTTTCATGGTGACCTAACCCTATACCTAACCCTAAGACGAATTTTCCTCCAATGGGATTTTCACATATATTTTACCAGGAAACATAGAGGGGGCAGGATAGAAAAGTCAGTGCCCTCCTAACCATAGCCAAGCACTCCAAATTTGTTGGCAATCTCCATCTTGATCTATCAGTTCATGGAGACCTAACCCTAACCCTAAATGGAATTTTCCTCTAATGGGATTTTCCCATATATTTTACCAGGAAACATAGATGGGGCAGGGTAGAAAAGTCAGTGCCCTCCTAACCATATCCAAGCACTGTGAATTTGTTGGCAATCTCCATTTTGCTTTATCAGTTCATGGTGACCTAACCCTAACCCTAGGTGGAATTTTCCTCCAATTGGATTTTCCCATGTATTTTACCAAAAAACATGGATAGGGCAGCCTAGAAAAGTCAGTGCCCTCCTAACTATAACAAAGCTCTCCTCATTTGTTGGTGATGTCCATTTTGCTCTCCGTTTTCATGATGACCTAACGATAACCCTAAGTGGAATTTTCCTCCAATGGGATTTTAACATGTATTTTACCAGGAACGATAGGTAGGGAAGCCTAGAAAAGTAAGTGCTTGCCTAACCATACCCAAGAACTATGAGTATGTTGGCGATGTCCATTTTTCTCTTCGTTTTTATGGTGACCTGCCCTAACCCTAACCCTAAGTGGAATTTTCCTCCAATGGGATTTTTCCATATATTTTACCAGAAAACATAGATAGGGCAGCCTAGAAAAGTCAGTGTCCTCCTAATGTAATCAAGCTTTACTAATTCGTTGGTGATATCCATTTTTCTCTCCGTTTTCATGGTGACCTAACCCTAACCCTAAGTGGAATATTCCTCCAATGGGATTTTAACATGTATTTTACCAGAAACCATAGATGGGGCAGCATAGAAAAGTCAGTTCCGTCCTAACCATACGCAAGCACTCTGAATTTGTTGGCAATCTCTATTATACTCTATGAGTTCATGGTGACCTAACCCTAACCCTAAGTGGAATTTTCCTCCAATGAGATTAACCCATGTATTTTACCAAAAAACATAGATAGAGCAGCCTAGAAAAGTTAGTACCCTCCTAGCCATACCCAAGCACTCTGAATATGTTGGCGATATTTATTTTGCTCTATGAGTTCATGGTGACCTACCCTAACCCTAAGTGGAATTTTCCTCCAATGGGATTAACCCAGGTATTTTACCAAAAAACATAGATAGAGCAGCCGAGAAAAGTCAGTGCCCTCCTAATTATAACAAAGCTCTCCTCATTTGTTGGTGACATTCATTTTTCTCTCCATTTTCATGGTGACCTAACCCTAACCCTAAGTGGAATTTTCCTCCAATTGGATTTTCCCATGGATTTTACCAAAAAACATAGATAGGGCAGCCTAGAAAAGTCACTGCCCTCATAACTATAACCAAGCTGTCCTAATTTGTTGGTGATGTCCATTTTGCTCTCCTTTTTCATGGTGACCTAACCCTAATCCTAAAAGGAATTTTCCTCCAATGGGATTATCCCACGTATTTTACCAAAAAACATAGATAGGGCAGCGTAGAAAAGTCAGTGCCCTCCTAGCCATACCCAAGCACTCTGAATTTGTTGGCAATCTCCATTTTGCTCTATGAGTTCATGGTGACCTAACCCTAACCCTTAGTGGAATTTTACTCCAATGCAATTTTAACATGTATTTTACCAAAAAACATAGATAGAGCAGCCTAGAAAAGTCAGTACCCTCCTAATCATACCCAAGCACTCTGAATTTGTTGGCGATGTCCATTTTGCTCTCCATTTTCATGGTGACTTAACCCTAACCCTAAGTGAAATTTTCCTCCAATGGGATTTTCCCATGTAATTTCCCAGGAAACATAGATGGGGCAGTGTACAAAAGTAAGTGCCCTCTTAGCCATACCCAAGCACTCCAAATTTATTGGCGATGTCCATTTTGCTCTATGAGTTCATGTTGACCTAACCCTAACCCTAAGTGGAATTTTCCTCCAATGGGATTTTAACATGTATTTTACCAGGAACCATAGTTAGGGAATCCTAGAAAAGTAAGTGCTTGCGTAATCATACCCAAGAACTATGGGTATGTTGGCAATCTCAATTTTGCTCTCCATTTTCATGGTGACCTAACCCTAACCCTAAGTGGAATTTTCCTCCAATGGGATTTTCCCATGTATTTTACCAGGAAACATAGATGGGGCAGGGTAGAAAAGTCAGTGCCCTCCTAACCATAGCCAAGCACTCCAAATTTGTTGGCAATCTCCATCTTTCTCTATGAGTTCATGGTGACCTAACCCTAACCCTAAGTGGAATTTTCCTCCAATAGGATTTTCCCATATATTTTATCAGGAAACATAGATGGGGAAGGGTAGAAAAGTCAGTGCCCTCCTAACCATACCCACGCACTCTGAATTTGTTGGCAATCTCCATTTTGCTCTATGAGTTCATGGTGACGTAACCCTAACCCTTAGTGGAATTTTCCTCCAATGCGATTTTAACATGTATTTTACCAGGAACCATAGATAGGGCAGCCTAGAAAAGTCAGTGCCCTCCTAACCATACCCAAGCACTCTGAATTTGTTGGCGATGTCCATTTTGCTCTCCATTTTCATGGTGACCTAACCCTAACCCTAAGTGAAATTTTCCTACAATGGGATTTTCCCATGTAATTTCCCAGGAAACATAGATGGGGCAGGGTACAAAAGTAAGTGCCCTCTTAGCCATACCGAAGCGCTCCAAATTTATTGGCGATGTCCATTTTGCTCTATGAGTTCATGGTGACCTAACCCTAACCCTAAGTGGAATTTTCCTCCAATGGGATTTTTCCATGTATTTTACCAAAAAACATAGATAGGGCAGCCTAGAAAAGTCAGTGAACTCATAACTATAACCAAGATCTCCTAATTTGTTGGTGATGTCCATTTTGCTCTCCTTTTTCATGGTGACCTAATCCTAACCCTTAGAGGAATTTTCCTCCAATGGGATTTTTCCATGTATTTTACCAGGAAAAATAGATGGGGCAGGGTAGAAAGGTCAGTTCCATCCTAACCATACTCAAGCACTCCGAATTTGTTGGTGATATCCATTTTACTCTATGAGATCATGGTGACCTAACCCTAACCCTAAGTGGAATTTTCCTCCAATGGTATTTTAACATGTGTTTTACCAGGAACGATAGGTAGGGCAGCCTAGAAACGTAAGTGCTTGCCTAACCATACCCAAGAACTATGAGTATGTTGGCGATGTCCATTTTTCTCTTCGTTTTCATGGTGACCTAACCCTATCCCTAACCCTAAGAGGAATTTTCCTCCAATGGGATTTTCCCATATATTTTACCAGGAAACATAGAGGGGGCAGGATAGAAAAGTCAGTGCCCTCCTAACCATAGCCAAGCACTCCAAATTTGTTGGCAATCTCCATCTTGCTCTATGAGTTCATGGTGACCTAACCCTAAGTGGAATTTTCCTCCAATGGGATTTTCCCATATATTTTACTAGGAAACATAGATGGGGCAGGGTAGAAAAGTCAGTGCCCTCCTAACCATACCCACGCACTCTGAATTTGTTTGCAATCTCCATTTTGCTCTTTGAGTTCATGGTGACCTAACCCTAACCCTAAGTGGAATTTTCCTCCAATGCAATTTTAATATGTATTTTACAGGGAACCATAGATAGGGCAGCCTAGAAAAGTCAGTGCCCTCCTAACTATAACAAAGCTCTCCTCATTTGTTGGTGATGTCCATTTTGCTCTCCGTTTTCATGGTGACCTAATCCTAACCCTTAGAGGAATTTTCCTCCAATGGGATTTTCCCATGTAATTTTCCAGGAAACATAGATGGGGCAGGGTACAAAAGTAAGTGCCCTCTTAGCCATTCCCAAGTGCTCCAAATTTATTGGCAATGTCCATTTTTCTCTATGAGTTCATGGTGACCTAACCCTAACCCTAAGTGGAATTTTCCTCCAATGGGATTTTAACATGTATTTTACCAGGAACCATAGTTAGGGAATCCTAGAAAAGTAAGTGCTTGCGTAATCATACCCAAGAATTATGGGTATGTTGGCAATCTCAATTTTGCTCTCCATTTTCATGGTGACCTAACCCTAACCCTAAGTGGAATTTTCCTTCAATGGGATTTTCCCATGTATTTTACCAGGAAACATAGATGGGGCAGGGTAGAAAAGTCAGTGCCCTCCTAACCATAGCCAAGCACTCCAAATTTGTTGGCAATCTCCATCTTTCTCTATGAGTTCATGGTGACCTAACCCTAACCCTAAGTGAAATTTTCCTCCAAAGGGATTTTCCCATGTAATTTCCCAGGAAACATAGATGGGGCAGTGTACAAAAGTAAGTGCCCTCTTAGCCATACCCAAGCACTCCAAATTTATTGGCGATGTCCATTTTGCTCTATGAATTCATGTTGACCTAACCCTAACCCTAAGTGGAATTTTCCTCCAATGGGATTTTAACATGTATTTTACAAGGAACCATAGTTAGGGAATCCTAGAAAAGTAAGTGCTTGCGTAATCATACCCAAGAACTATGGGTATGTTGGCAATCTCAATTTTGCTCTCCATTTTCATGGTGACCTAACCCTAACCCTAAGTGGAATTTTCCTCCAATGGGATTTTCCCATGTATTTTACCAGGAAACATAGATGGGGCAGGGTAGAAAAGTCAGTGCCCTCCTAACCATAGCCAAGCACTCCAAATTTGTTGGCAATCTCCATCTTGCTCTATGAGTTCATGGTGACCTAACCCTAACCCTAAGTGGAATTTTCCTCCAATAGGATTTTCCCATATATTTTATCAGGAAACATAGATGGGGAAGGGTAGAAAAGTCAGTGCCCTCCTAACCATACCCACGCACTCTGAATTTGTTGGCAATCTCCATTTTGCTCTATGAGTTCATGGTGACCTAACCCTAACCCTTAGTGGAATTTTCCTCCAATGCGATTTTAACATGTATTTTACCAGGAACCATAGATAGGGCAGCCTAGAAAAGTCAGTGCCCTCCTAACCATACCCAAGCACTCTGAATTTGTTGGCGATGTCCATTTTGCTCTCCATTTTCATGGTGACCTAACCGTAACCCTAAGTGAAATTTTCCTACAATGGGATTTTCCCATGTAATTTCCCAGGAAACATAGATGGGGCAGGGTACAAAAGTAAGTGCCCTCTTAGCCATACCGAAGCGCTCCAAATTTATTGGCGATGTCCATTTTGCTCTATGAGTTCATGGTGACCTAACCCTAACCCTAAGTGGAATTTTCCTCCAATGGGATTTTTCCATGTATTTTACCAAAAAACATAGATAGGGCAGCCTAGAAAAGTCAGTGCCGTCATAACTATAACCAAGATCTCCTAATTTGTTGGTGATGTCCATTTTGCTCTCCTTTTTCATGGTGACCTAATCCTAACCCTTAGAGGAATTTTCCTCCAATGGGATTTTCCCGTGTATTTTACCAGGAAAAATAGATGGGGCAGGGTAGAAAGGTCAGTTCCATCCTAACCATACTCAAGCACTCCGAATTTGTTGGTGATATCCATTTTACTCTATGAGATCATGGTGACCTAACGCTAACCCTAAGTGGAATTTTCCTCCAATGGTATTTTAACATGTGTTTTACCAGGAACGATAGGTAGGGCAGCCTAGAAACGTAAGTGCTTGCCTAACCATACCCAAGAACTATGAGTATGTTGGCGATGTCCATTTTTCTCTTCGTTTTCATGGTGACCTAACCCTATCCCTAACCCTAAGAGGAATTTTCCTCCAATGGGATTTTCCCATATATTTTACCAGGAAACATAGAGGGGGCAGGATAGAAAAGTCAGTGCCCTCCTAACCATAGCCAAGCACTCCAAATTTGTTGGCAATCTCCATCTTGCTCTATGAGTTCATGGTGACCTAACCCTAAGTGGAATTTTCCTCCAATGGGATTTTCCCATATATTTTACTAGGAAACATAGATGGGGCAGGGTAGAAAAGTCAGTGCCCTCCTAACCATACCCACGCACTCTGAATTTGTTTGCAATCTCCATTTTGCTCTTTGAGTTCATGGTGACCTAACCCTAACCCTAAGTGGAATTTTCCTCCAATGCAATTTTAATATGTATTTTACAGGGAACCATAGATAGGGCAGCCTAGAAAAGTCAGTGCCCTCCTAACTATAACAAAGCTCTCCTCATTTGTTGGTGATGTCCATTTTGCTCTCCGTTTTCATGGTGACCTAATCCTAACCCTTAGAGGAATTTTCCTCCAATGGGATTTTCCCATGTAATTTTCCAGGAAACATAGATGGGGCAGGGTACAAAAGTAAGTGCCCTCTTAGCCATTCCCAAGTGCTCCAAATTTATTGGCAATGTCCATTTTTCTCTATGAGTTCATGGTGACCTAACCCTAACCCTAAGTGGAATTTTCCTCCAATGGGATTTTAACATGTATTTTACCAGGAACCATAGTTAGGGAATCCTAGAAAAGTAAGTGCTTGCGTAATCATACCCAAGAATTATGGGTATGTTGGCAATCTCAATTTTGCTCTCCATTTTCATGGTGACCTAACCCTAACCCTAAGTGGACTTTTCCTTCAATGGGATTTTCCCATGTATTTTACCAGGAAACATAGATGGGGCAGGGTAGAAAAGTCAGTGCCCTCCTAACCATAGCCAAGCACTCCAAATTTGTTGGCAATCTCCATCTTTCTCTATGAGTTCATGGTGACCTAACCCTAACCCTAAGTGAAATTTTCCTCCAATGGGATTTTCCCATGTAATTTCCCAGGAAACATAGATGGGGCAGTGTACAAAAGTAAGTGCCCTCTTAGCCATACCCAAGCACTCCAAATTTATTGGCGATGTCCATTTTGCTCTATGAATTCATGTTGACCTAACCCTAACCCTAAGTGGAATTTTCCTCCAATGGGATTTTAACATGTATTTTACAAGGAACCATAGTTAGGGAATCCTAGAAAAGTAAGTGCTTTGCGTAATCATATACCAATAATATGGGTAATGTTGGCATCTCAATTTTGCTCTCATTTTCATGGTGACCCTAACCCTAACCCTAAGTGGAAATTTTCCTCCAATTATTTTCCCATGTATTTTACCAAAAAACATAGATAGGGCAGCCTAGAAAAGTCAGTGCCCTCCTAGCCATACCCAAGCACTCTGAATTTGTTGCCAATCTCCATCTTGCTCTATGAGTTCATGGTGACCTAACCTTAACCCTAAGTGGAATTTTCCTCCAATAGGATTTTCCCATATATTTTATCAGGAAACATAGATGGGGAAGGGTAGAAAAGTCAGTGCCCTCCTAACCATACCCACGCACTCTGAATTTGTTGGCAATCTCCATTTTGCTCTATGAGTTCATGGTGACGTAAACCTAACCCTTAGTGGAATTTTCCTCCAATGCGATTTTAACATGTATTTTACCAGGAACCATAGATAGGGCAGCCTAGAAAAGTCAGTGCCCTCCTAACCATACCCAAGCACTCTGACTTTGTTGGCGATGTCCATTTTGCTCTCCATTTTCATGGTGACCTAACC